>NW_027664944.1:55000-68006 GCF_963921795.1 Nannobrachium achirus
AAACGCGGGTAGCGTGGATCTGGTCGGTGCCAGTGGGCGGCCGCAAGCTAGCATCTAGGGAGGGCTAAGTGGATTTGACAATGAGATTTGATGGGTCTTTGTAGTGAGCAGTAATTATGTTTGATTGACTGTAAAGTGACTGGCGAGGTCCAGATCTGGGGAGAGGAAATGATCAGAGGCTCGGGCCCACCCGCAAATTAATGAGCAAGCTGAGCTTCTGCTGAGTCCAATGAGGGGAAAAGCACCAGTGGTGGGGAAAAGTACACATTTTTATGTTTTTTTTTTACTTACGTAAAATAATGAATAATGCAATGCAGAAACACTGTTACAAGTAGAGGTCCGGCATTCAAAATGTACTTAAAGTACCAAAAGTACGTTATGCAGAATGTTTCACAAGTTATCATACAGTATGTCTAAAATGTATAAATAATACATTGAAAATAGATTAGATCTTCAAGCTAATTTTTCATTGTAAAGTTTATGAAGAGCTAGATATTGTATGTTTTGCAATAATATATTATGATCCAAATCTACAAAGTAACTGGTAACTAAAGTTTTCAAATAATTGCAGTGGAGCAAAAAGAACAGAGACGAGTGTTGTCTCTGAGATGGAGTGGAGTAGACTAGACGTATTGAAATGTGTGTGTGTGGTGTGTGTGTGTGCGTGCGTGTGTGCGTGCGTGCGTGCGTGCGTGCGTGCGTGCGTGCGTGCGTGCGTGCGTGCGTGCGTGTGTGCGTGTGTGCGTGCGCGCCGTGCGCGTGCGTGAGAGAGAAAAGATGGAGACCATACTGTATGAAATCTCTGACGTGTCTTTCACTGTGACCTTAGGGAGATACCAATTTCAGTTAAGCAGGCTCAAAGTGATTAGGGCTTCAAGTTGCACTCTAATTAGGGCTCTTTTGTCGTTCTCTCGATACAAAACGGGCCGCTGCTAAACAAGAAACCTTATTCAATGTGACAATTTGATACATTATGCAAAGACAACGTCGGGGGGGAAAAAAGTGAGGGGAAACTATTCCCCGGGGTTATCTTTAATTGCCAATTGAAATATTTATCATGGAATAATCAAAGCCTTCCAATATAGGCGGATCTTTTTTATTTTTTTGCAGATTGTGCTGACGTTTATTTATGAAAATGTATTGGAAATGGAGTAATCTGGGGAGATAATGGACTGGCTTATTGTATCACCTTCACTAACGAAAAGTCATTTCACAGCAAATCAGATGGATTTAATACTTGCATGTGAATTGTTTGGGAAAGATGTGCTCTCTCTCTCTCTCTCTCTCTCTCTCTCTCTCTCTCTCTCTCTCTCTCTCTCTCTCTCTCTCTCTCTCTCTCTCTCTCTCTCTCTCTCTCTCTCTCTCTCTCTCTCTCTCTCTCTCTCTCTCTCTCTCTCTCTCTCTCTCCTCCCCTCCCTCCCTCCACATACTCCCTCGCTCTCATCAGAGGCCTGAGCTGAGACGTATAGTCAGTCATATTTCTGTGTGCGATCGTCGCCTTGAGGCAGATTCAGATTCGGGAGAGAGGGAGATAGAGATAGAGCACAATCTAATATGCCGTTATTTATTAGAATTGATGTTCTACAGCAGATTGAAGCTGGGTGCCCTTGTTTCACGTCTTTCAAGGTAATGAGACAGAAATGCACAACGTACGTACGCCCGTCCCTGGCTGGCTGGCACGCTCAGGAATGTCAGCACTCGGCGCGCGTGCCTTTAGTGCTTCCTGAACCCAGCCCGGAATCCCTCCGGCTTTGAATTTAAAATACAGAGTCAAGAAGATAAAAGCACAACAAAAACAAGTGAATGCGTTTATTCTCGTCAGGTTGGTGTAAATACAAGACAGTCCTCAAGTGATCCATATTGTCGTTGTCGGGTGGAAACCTCGGATCTCCAAGTTTCAAATGTGTACGTTCTTTCGCGAGTAAAGCCCTGCTTCATCATACAAGGCCGTCGCAGTGAAAACAGCAGATCTACAAGCACAAGCAGATCTACAAGCACAAGCACACAACGCCTCGGAGATAAGAGTAGGGCCAAAAGTGTGACATGACGTGACGGACAGACGGACAAACAGACAGCTGGTGGAGATTTTCACAGTAACTTGTGACCTGACGGTCGCAATAAAGTACATCTCTCCCCCTTGCTGATATTGTCAGCCGCGATGCGGGGACGCCGAGCGAACGTCAGAGACGACCTTTTCCGCCGCATATACTGTAGCCCGGTACATACAGTATCCCCCTCCTCCATAATAATCAGCTATCCGGCATGGCCGTGGTGCAGGTATAGACACACCGGCCCGGAGGATGACGGCTGTCACTGTCGCCCGCCGCCAATCAATCATCCTCTCCTACACCCTGCCACTCTTGACGGGGTTTCTCCACAGCCAGCCGCCGTGCGGCACGTCCAACACCTCGCTTCCTCCTAGCGTGTCACGCTAACGTGCACTTGAATTTGCACAATCTGCATTTGCAGGAACGGCGTGTCGTTCTTTCTGTTAAGGCATGACAGGCATGACACGGTGGCAAACGCAACAGTCGGAGCGACGAGTGCAGAGGGAGATGCAGTCACACAATGGCCAGCAGTAGCCATGCATGGTTCACATGGCGGTCGTCTGTCACGACCATCGTGGACGAACGTTTTTTTGCACGTTCTCCGTATTTGACAGCTCCATAAAAGCTCTGATTTCAAATATAAAGTGCTTAATATTATGTACCCCATGGCCCGGATGTTACAACACTGTACGGGCCCACAGAAGTAGCCATATATCTTCCATATTGTGCATAGAAAGTTGAATCCGATCTGTGGCCATTTTCTCAATCTTGTGTATATTTGTCTATCATTTAATATCTCTATGAATTGAGTACAAAAGGACCCCAATGTAAAAAATAAGCCATAGGGCTTTCTTGGGTTTAAATCCTACTAGTAGACCGTGTATCTGAACTGTATGTCGTCTTGTGCTTTTCCTATGCGAACTGCAAAGAGTATTAAATCAATCAATAAATCAATCAATCAATCAATCAATCAATCAATGACTTATTATTTAAAGGGGGTTGACACATAGAAGTAGTCTTCAGATTACAATGGAACATTGGGAGTGGGAGTCTGCAATGGGGCAGTAGTTCAATAGCTTAGCTCTGCCAGTCGTGATCAGAAAGAACAGAAGGAAGACAAAGAGAGTAGAACAAAGTGAACAGAATAGAACTGCCCATGTAGCGTGTGCGTGCGTGCGTGTGCGTGCGTGCGTGCGTGCGTGCGTGCGTGCGTGCGTGCGTGCGTGCGTGTGTGCGTGCGTGCGTGCGTGCGTGCGTGCGTGCGTGCGTGCGTGCGTGCGCGCGTGTGTGTGTTGCGGTAGGGGTGAGGCGGTGCCATTCAAAACTATTAATAATGATTGTGGTTAACAAGTGCATGTCACTGACACAGTGACACACAGTGTCGCTCACACTGTATATCTGACTGGGGCCTTGAGGCTGTGAAATGATGGAATGTATGCATTTAAATAGATGGAGCTTTATTGATCCTGCAGGGAGAATGCAGTTGTTTATGGCAGTGCACTCATTAAAACCGGGGAAAGCATCCATGTCATTTCAGATATTAGCTATACATACAGTATACAGTAGCAGTGACATTTCAAAGACTATGCTTGTGCTCTATAACCACCGTGGCCCGCTTCTGTGACTAACGCGGAACTGCCTCTCTTCTACCAAAACCAACTGCGGACTACTATATTGTCATTGTCGGGCAGAAACCTCATATCTCCAAGTTTCAAATTTGTACATTTTTTAGCCCTGCTTCACCATACAACGCCGTTGCACAAAAGTAGTGAAAACAGCAGATCTACAAGCACACGTGTGAGGCGTTGTGTGCTTGTAGATCTGCTGTTTTCACTAGTTTAAATCATTTTTAAAATGATAAATACAAAACGAACGGTTTTGGACCTACAAGGTTCCCACCCAACAACGACGATAAAGTATAGTTTTTGACCACGACGGAGGCACCGGCACCAGCAAGCGAAATCGAGTGAGTTGTCGCGCCAAACGTCGTGAAGTTTGCTCGAGCCGACTCGGCGCCGTACGAGTTACGTCCCAATAGGCACAGAATCTTAAACCATGTTATCGGGGTGAGCGTTTGCCCCAACTGACACTCAAAATGGCTACTGGCCAATCACAGCGCGTCCTTGCACAAGTGTATAGGCTTTTAGGTATTTCGTTCAAAGAAATAGCAGATCTACAAGCTCAGAGCGTGTCACTTTGTGCTGCGCTGTGAGCTTGTACATCTGCCATTTTTGAACATTTTGAAAAATGTTTGAATCATTTTTTCCACACAAATCTTCTCTTCTTGGGGTCCCTGCCACAAAACGTTTTCAGATGGGGGGGTCCGCGGCCAAATACATATGAATCTGAGAACTACTTGTCTAGAAGGCATGTTGTAGAATCTGCCTCTTCTTTAGGGGTCTTAAGGGGTTAAGTATGCTTACTGTACTCGTGTTTCACAGCAACAGTAGAGTGCCAGAGGTTGACGAGGGAGGAGACATAAATAGAAGTTTGGAGGCCGTCATTGTTGACATGCAGGCCACTCTCTGTCAGTAGCAGGGGCGTCACAAGGGGGGAAAACCGTGGGACTGAGATACTAGGGCCCAAGGAGGTGGAGGGGCCTGGAATTGTTTTATACTTTAGCTATTGAAAAATAGCAGATCTGCAAGCTCACGAGCTTGTAGATCTACTATTTTTGAAAAGTCGTGGAAATGTGCGCAAATCTTTGAATATACTGTATGTATTTTTTTAAGCGACCATTTGTAACTCAAATTTTGCTTCTGGGGGGTCCCTGGAATTAAATATTTTGAGATGGGGGTCCGTGGCCAAATACATATCATTTCGGGGGTCCTTCACATGAAAACGTTTGAGCACCACTAACGTAGAAACATAGGTTTTTCAAAAAACCTTAAGAGAGATTTGAAATACTCAAAGACTTTTTAAGATTTTTCAAAAAGTTAAAGCACAACATAATGCCAGAAGGCCTCTCTGAACAGGGAAAGAAATGGAAACGTAGATGATTATCAGCAGCAGGGGGAAAAAAATAGATTGGAAAAGGGGACTCTGTGATCATGAGTCGTAAAATAAATGGAAATTGCATTCAAGGGTAATAATAGGGTAAGAAAAACGTAATCCCTGGCGCAAAGCATTCACTTGAAGTCCTGTAACACGTAACACTTTGAAAAGACAAGGCTGATTGGAAATGCACTTTCTATTAATGAGCTAATTAGTTAATTAGCTAATTAATGGGTCATTTTAAGGCATGGCAAGTGAGTAGTTTAGCTTAATTTGGGTCACTAAAACCTAATATATCGTCACTGTCGGGCAGAAACCTCGTATCTCCAAGTTTCAGATGTTTTTTCGCTAAGTAAAGCCCTGCTTCATCATACAAAGCGGTCGCACAAAACTAGTGAAAACAGCAGATCTACAAGCACACAACGCCTCGCACGTTGTGTGCTTGTAGATCGGCTGTTTTCACTAGTTTACATCATTTTTGAAATGATAAATACAAAACAAACGGTTTTAGACATACAAGGTTTTCACCCGACAACGACGATATATTATGTTTCCAACATAACTGTAATGCATGTCCCAATATTAATATTGCAATTACATTTTCTTTTCGTATCACATTCAGTACACAGCTGGGTAAGACAAGACAACCCACTTCAGACGCAAGAATCACTTCAATTCTTCACAGTCGGAGCTAATGAAGACGGAACATGGACAATAATCATAAAGAAATACATATTTCCACTACGTAATATGCTGCTAATACTTCACGCGCGTAATAATCCCGCATGCAGTGCAAGGCAATAGGCCTGTGTTCCGCTCGTGTCCGCAAGCTCTTAGCAAAAATAGATTGAACCGAGCTCAGTGGGTTCACATGGGGAAGAAGGATCTCTTGCAGCTAAACTGTAAGAGTGAATCAGGAAACAGCATTCTGGGCAGGGCCACCTCGTGTGAGTTTTAATGCAACCTGCTCCAGGTTTTGACTTTGCTAAACGCTCAGGTTGGTTTTTCGGGGATCAAGCATGTCTGGATCTTAGACCCTGAAACGGTGTTGAAGTGAAAGTGATGGAGGAAAAAAAAGCACGAGAACGATACTACATCAAAGCTCCGGGATTAATCCAAAAGTTGTTCTAAGATCAGTCAATGATGGGCAGGCCAAGCTGTAGTTCAGGCAGTGTACGACCAACGTGCTTATAACACTATCCATACGTTTTAAATTCACCTAGTGTTATCTAATACAGTGGTTCTCAGGGTCCCCGAATTATTTTGGGGGTTCCCCAGATGATTAAGTTAATGTGCAACATTGTTTTCTCACTCAACAAGTTAATAAACCAACATAGAGTTTAAGTGTATAGGGTATCTGCCCATTTCTAAAGTGACAGGACCTTTTAAAATGAAAAATTAAACATTGGCCAAATTGTCTAATAATAGAGGCAGAAATTGTGAAAATAGCCGATCTACTGTACATGCTCGCAACGCAAGACGTTGTGAGCAGGTAGATAAGCTATTTTCACAATAGAACCAACTGTATAAGTACTGGTCAGGGTGGGGGGTCCCCAGTTAAAATAGCGTTGCCAAGCTACAATGAGCCAAAGTGCTTTATTTTTTCTTAATTTTTTTGACAATAACAACATAGTCATAAACCAGGGACGCCTGGTTGCCAAAGTACTTAATAAATGCCAAGTCGCGTAGCTCTCAGAGCGGCCCTGTGTGCTCTCCGGCTCCGTTCAAAGCTTAGTGGACTTGACTGTTGTTTGACGTGAGGGGGCAGACACCCTGCCCCAGACGGGCGGCACTGACCCTGCTGATGCCAGCCGAGTGGAAGGCAGGCACGGCGCCACGGTGGGTGGCGCCGTGGGGGCCTTTAACCCTCAAGTTGCAAATCCTGCCCCCTCAGTTTAAGTTTTATGTCGTCACGTTATGTCGTCGGGCAGAAACTTTGTATCTCCGAGTTTCAAATTTCTACGTTCTATTGTAAAGTAAAGCTCCGCTTTATCTTCCGAGACTATCGCACAAAACTAGTGAAAACAGCCGATCTACAAGCACACCGCGTGGTGTGCTTGTAGATCGGCTGTTTTCACTAGTTTAAAGAATTTTTTAAATGATAATTACAAAAGCAACAGTATTGGACATACAAGGTTTCCACTCGACAACATCAAAATATATATTGTTAAAAATGAGATGTGCCCCCTCACCATTTTCAACTGCCCCCTCAGTCATTTCATCCTGCAGCCGAGCCTGCATGTGGAAGGCAACGGGGGGCGCGGCATGGCGCGGCAGAACCGCCCGGGAGAAAGTCCCCCAATAACACGATAATGTGCTCGACCATTCGAACGCACTACACGCACTCTTTGTGACATTGTTTTAGCTCTGGAGACAGAAGGATTAGCTCGGGGTCCAGGGGCCCGTTCTAACAGTGTTCAGCAGTCACTTTCTCGCCGAGTAGAGCAATTTAGTGAATGCTGAACATCTGGTCAGTCCGCGAGAATGTCGGAAACCCACTTAGAGCGAAATTAAAACGAATGGGAGCGACCGGGCTAATGATTTCATAAGCAATTTCCCATATTAGTATTTCTAATACTTCACGAGGAAAAACAGATTTAGCACCAGCGCTCCGTCTCCCACATCAGTCATGGCGCGGGCGCCCGCTGATGTAGGAGCACGTGTCACTGTGAACTTGTGGAGGAGCACGTTCTCAAGTTTCAGCGACTGGGAAGCGGGAAAGAGGACTTTTTTTATCCGCCGTTTCCTGAAAGCATTTGTCCAGCGCCCCACCCCCACTGTCCAGCCCCTCCCTCCCTCCCTCCCTCCCTCCCTACTCCTGCCGCTCTATCGCCATCCTGGTAAAAGCTAAATGAATTAAACTCATTAAATATGCATTTCATTGTTAATCATTTGCATGGTGAAGCGGATTAGGTCTCAATTTATGAAATTACTTAAGACCTATATAGCCCCGCACTAAAATAGCCCCTGGAAAATGGCATTTAAACGCCACTGGGTACGATCCGTTTCGAAGATAAAAACATATTTCAATGGATATAATTCTCACGATATAAGGGCCATATGTTTGCACCATCTGCCAGTGTTAAAGGATTTGTTGACACAACACATTCAGGCCAGCACTAATCAATATACTGTTATTCTCCACAGCTTAGGTGTTAAGGCCTATAGTTTAGATTAGAAATAATAAAGCCAGAGATCTATTTCTGCCTTTCCACTGCCACAACCCAGCCCTCCTTTTTCAGAATGAATGTGGGGAAATAGTTGGATTAGATTAATCCATTCAGGCCTAGACTTAATGAATGCTTTAACTATTGAAAAAAAATGAAGGCAGGTATACAATCCGCTATTTTTTGAAAAATCATGAACATTTGTGCAAATCTTTGAATATCTCCTTTTTCAAAGTGTACATTTGTCAAATATTGAAGACTCAAATATTTGCTTCTGAAGGCCTGATACAAAATATTTTGAGACGGGGGCAGGTGGCCAAATACATCTAATTCTAGGGGTCCTTGACATTAAAGAGTTTGAGCACCACTGACGTTTTACAAAAAAACCTTTGAAAGATTTAAATCGGGTAAAAATTCAAATGCTCACGATTTTTCAAAAATAGCAGATCTACAAGCTCGCTGTGAGCTTGTATATCTGCTATTTTTCAACGGTCGAAGCAGTCGATAATCCTAGGCCTACGTGGCTTAATAAATAGTGAAAAGAATGAAATAAATGCCTCGCACTGTTATGCCTCGCCTTATTTTCATCAGCCCTTTTGGATGCCTGATGCCAACCATGCAATATTGATGTGAAGAAGTCCTAACTTCTTCTAGTGTCTTATGAAGTACATATGGAATTCTTCAGCAGGCGGCTGTCAATGCTCCCAGTTGGTTATATGAGCGAGAGAGAGGAGAGCCAAGGCTCTCTCTCTCTCTCTCTCTCTCTCTCTCTCTCTCTCTCTCTCTCTCTCTCTCTCTCCTCTCTCTCTCTCTCTCTCTCTCTCTCTCTCTCTCTCTCTCTCTCTCTCTCTCTCTCTCACCCAAGGCTGTCAACTGGAAGGAACGGAGGAGAGAATGGAGAAGGCAATCAGGGGTGTCACAATGGGTAGGGGGGAAAGTGGGACTGAGTTACTAGGGCCCAAGGAGGTGGAGGGGGGCCTTGATTGTTTTATACTTTAGCTGTTGAAAAATAGCAGATATACAAGCTCACAGCGTAGATCTGCTATTTTGAAAGGTCGTGAAAAACGTGTGCAAATCTTTGAATATTATGAATTTTTTAAGCGAAAATTTGTAACTCAAATTTTGCTTCGGGGGGGGGGGGGGGGTCCCTGGAACTAAATATTTTGAGATGGGGGTCCGCCGCCAAATACATATCATTTTGGGGGTCCTTCACATGAAAAGGTTTGAGAACCACTGACATAATAGGTAACCTTAGAAGGATTTGAAATATTCTTGGCACACATTTTCACTATTTTTCAAAAATAGCAGATCTACAAGCTCGCAGCGCTTCACTCGGTGCCACGCTGGGAGCTAGTAGATCTGCTATTTTTCAGTAGTTAAAGCACAACAAACACAAACATTCATGGTGGGGCCCGCCCGCAGTGAATCCTTGTACCCAGGGCCCATGCAGAATGTGTTGCGACGCCCCTGAAGGCAATGCAAAGACGGGTGGAAGATATGCAACACAGAGAACACTGGCTACACTGGCATGTGTGTTCCAACCAAAGAGGCTGTGCTAGGAGCAGGGAGCGCTACACACAGGAGACATACAGTAAAAACACCCCAGCAGCATCTCCTCTATAGCCTCCATAACCTGCTGCTGCTGCTGCTGCTGCTTGGCTGAGGTTCAGCCTTCCATCCATAGGTTCCCATATTTCTCTTCTTTTTTTATTCTTTTTTTAAGTTAAACAGCTTTCAGAGAGTGGGCCGGGGCAACTAGAGCACCACAACGTTTGATGGAATGGTACAGCCCGCCACAGTTGCAGAGCCTCTTTAAGACATTTAGAACGGGTATGCATTGTGTGTATTATTATTCATGCTTTAACTATCAGTGCCGCGCTGCGAGCTTGTAGATCTGCTATTTTTTTTTTACGTGAAAATTTGAATTTTGACCCGATTTTGACCCGATTCTATAAGTGGTGTCAGTGGTCAATGTCAGTGGTTCTCAAACGTTTTCATGTCAAGGACCCTCAAAATGATATGTATTTGGCCACGGACAGGGACCCCCAGAATATATTCAAAGATTTGCACACAGTTTCACGACTTCTCAAAAATAGCAGATCTACAAGCTCGCAGCGCGGCACTCGGTGCCACGCTGCGAGCGAGCTTGTATATCTGCTATTTTTCAACAGTTTAAAACATTCAACAATCCTAGGGCCTAAACGGTTAAGGAAAGGAGAAAAAAAGTCGTCCTCAAGTCGTCATGAAAGTGTACATCTTCAAAACTCCCAAGGTCACGGTATAGTCACGACAGAACAGAACAGGCCCCGGCGAGGTGACGGCTGGGGGGGAGGGGTTTGGAGGACGACCCCCCCCCCCCCTCTATCTCCTAGGCTCCAGGCACCTTGCTTCGTGTCATCCTCATATTTTATTCATGCGAAAGAGGCTTATTATGGCATTCAGACACCGAGATCAAAATCTACTCTGGCAGAAATATTTAATATAACACCTACTTCTTCTCTACACCACCCCTCTCTCATCTGGTTAGCCAGGGAGGGAGAGAGAGAGAGAGACGGGAGAGAAGGAAAGACATGCAGCCTTCTTCAGCTCAGCCATGCTGGATTATTAAAAGTGAAGCTTTCAAAGAGGGTCACCGCCTCAGGAGAGAGGCGGAGGGGGGAGAGAGAGAGAGAGAGAGAGAGAGAAAACTTGCACGCATCAATTATCTGGGAGAGTTTGTGGCGCGCTGAAGAGTGTCTTGTCACATTTCCTCGACGTGGTGAGGAAGCCACGGCGGCGCGAGGTCCTTCCTCGGCTGCCGCTGACATTTAGAAGCCGGTGAGTTGTGGAAATCCTCCTCCTCTGTTTTGTCACGGACATTGGACAAAAGAAAAGGACCTATAACGCTGACTGCCCCCATCCAAAACCCCCCTTAAGCCATTTACGCCTATAGGGTTATTGACTGCTTTAGCTGTTGAAAAATAGCAGATATACAAGCTCACAGCGCGGCACCAAGTGCCGCGCTGCGAGCTCGTAGATCTGCTATTTTTGAAAAAAGTCGTGAAAAGTGGGCACACATTTTTCAGTATATATTTTTCTCGAATCTCCACTTCTGGGGGGTCCCTGGAACAACATATTTTGAGATGGGGGTCTGCAGCCAAATAAATGTAATTTTGGGGGTCCTTGACATGAAAAAGTTTGAGAACCACTGATTTAGAGGAAGGATTTAGAAGTCGTGGTCAAAGATCGGGTCAAAGATATTCAAAGACATTTTCATGTTTTTTTCAAAAATAGCAGATCTACAAGCTCAGCTGTGAGCTTGTATATCTGCTATTTTTCAATAGCTAAAGCATAAAATAATGGTTAAAGTGGTTAAAATCTAACGCGACTCGGGCGCGTTCAGTTCTTTGAGGCTTAAGGCTTTCGGAGCTCCCGTCTCAATGTCATCGGGTTGTAACAGGACACAGCCCGGCGAGTCTAACTCTCCGGCTAATTTGTCACGTCTGAATAAACTGCAGCTTATGCGCTGATCAATAGCGGGGGTTTTTTCTTTTCTTTTTTATACCGCCACCGACCGCGCTGAGGAGAACGCCGCTATTCCAAATGATTAAGAAGAAGCGAAACAAAAAACCAGACAGACAGGTGCACACACACGCACACACGCGCACACTTCGGTTCAGACTGAATCAAACTGGCGCGTCGGAAACGTCTAACTCCTTGGCGGCGTTAATTGCAGGTGAACACAAAGAGAGGAAGAAGGATGAGAGTGAACACAGAAGAGGATGAGAGAGAGAGAGAGAGAGGAGAGAGAGAGAGAGAGAGAGAGAGAGAGGAGAGAGAGAGAGAGAAAAGAAAGACACTAAGGTGCAAGCGGTCCTGTTGGGGATGGTAGTATGATCTGTCAAGCCTCTACCACTGCTCCACAAAAGCACTCAACCTCAGATGACTGTCTTTACATGTGACCTACATCTCGTGTGTGTGTGTGTGTGTGTGTGTGTGTGTGTGGGGGGGGGGGGGGGGGGGGGGGGGGGGGCGGTAGGGATGGGACGATAAGCGATATTATCATTTATCGTGATACAAAAACACTCACAATAATCGTATTGTGGAGATTTAATTTATCGTGATATCGTCCTCCGTCATGCACTGGGATCAATTCACCTTTTATTTGCCGAGCTGCATATCCGGTACCACTTAAACTCTCTATAATTGGTAAAAGATACTTATAATATACGTACTTGACGTCTTTTTTTCCCACTCTCTATCAAATGTCTTTGCCAAAAAATAGCTGATCTACAAGTTGCGACGCGTTGTGAGCTTGTAGATCTGCTATTTTGTGGCAAATGTTCTGCCCCAGGATAATGGAGTTTGATTATCGCGATAATATCGTATAAATCGCGATTTCTTTGGTCACAATAATTGTGATATGAAACGTTGATATCGTCCCATCCCTAGTGTGGGGGGGAAGGAGGAGAGGAGGAGGGGGAGGGGCTCTCGACAGAAGCCCCTCTGTGTTGATTTAGTTCTACTTCCTGTGGCTGCGGCGGCGGCAGCAGCAGCAGCATCGCTGCACGGCAGCAGGCGACATTCGCCTCAGCAGAATCTCTATAAAACGCAACCGGGGCTAATGTGCCTGTGGAGGTTGTTGTTGTGGAGTGGGTGGGTGGTGTGTGGGTGGTGGTGTGTGTTGTGTGTGTGGGGTGGGTTGGTGTTTGGCGTGTCTCTCCGCGCGAGGGTAAAAGATTCAAATAGACGCTAAAAATAGCAGAGCGTTGCTGTCGGGTGGAGTCCTGGTATATTGGCCGCTGTCAGGCAGAAACC
>NW_027664943.1:0-75000 GCF_963921795.1 Nannobrachium achirus
GGAGTTAGGTAACTTTGATAATAACTCTGTCGCGGGCCACCATGGACCTCTCTGCGGGCCGCAAAACACCCGCAAGCCACCAGTTTGACACATCTGCTAGCCTACATAGGCTACTTCATCTACAGGCCGATACTAGCTCCTCCTTTCTTCTCTTCCCCTAAAATGAGAATGTGTTTCCTTTCATGAAAAGCCCATGCAAGTCCCCTCAGAGCTGTGAAGAAGTTGAATCTGTCAGTTCAGTTGTAGACCTTCACTGAGACCCTGCAGACTTCTACTAGTCCAACAACAATAGGTGAGTACTCAGGGTTTCCTGCAGGAAAAAATCTTGACCAGGGGGATTTTTTGATAATTAATTAATTAATTCAAATAATTAATTCACTTAATTTTTAATATTAATTCTTAATTTCGCCCTATAAAAAACACATAAATGTGCCCATGATGACGGAAAACACAACTAAATTAATTCCCTTATTTTAGACTAATTCTTATTTTTGCCCTCAACATAAAAGGAGAGGTTGACTCTTGTCTCTTGGCCAGGGGGGACAGATTTTAGGCCAGGGGGCCCCCCTGGCCAATAAAGTGCTGCAGGAAACCCTGAGTACTTCTTGTCCTTGGAATGAAAGTATGGAATACATTCAGAACTGGAGTTATATTTATATTCAACCTGGGTCGTGTACCATTGTAATTATGAGTGAATGTGTTTGAGTAATGCGTAAATACTTAGTGATACATCAGCTGCTCCACCTTATATTGAGATATATTGTAAATAATGATCCACAGCATCTCCATCCAAGTATGTGTTTGTGTGATGCAAGGCCTCTTGCTATCATTCATGTATGTTATTGAGTGAATGAATGTCACATTAGTGTTTGTTGTATGTTGCTGACTGTGGTTGAGGGCTGGAGAAAAGAGGAAGAGAGGAGAGGATATGCTGTTCACACACACACACACACACACACACACACACACACACACACACACACACACACACACACACACACACACACACACACACACACAGAGGAAAGAGGAAGTGGAAGTGGAAGTGGAAAAGGAGTATCAGACAGGAGAGCTTATCTCAACACATTTTGAACAGTGTATTCATGTCCACTTAGAGGAGAGAATACAGTGACACACATATTAAAGCTTAAGGTTACATTCACATAATCAAGGCATGTCTTGAGTAACAGTAACAGTGTCTCCGCCATACTGTATGTGGCCGCTGCCAATCATAGCAGAGACAGAACAGTACTTTGCCAGTATTTTTGCTTCCTCTAGGCCACTGGTTCTCAATCTGTGGGTCGGGACCCCCAGGACGTCCCCCAGGAGGTCCCAGCATTATTGTTTGTTTTTTTTGTTTTTTTTTTTGGGGGGGGGGGTGTCCACAGATGACAGTAAAATAGCACTTTGAGATGTTCACAATGTAAAGTGCATTATAAATGAAATCCATTCTTATAATTAGTAGTAGTAAAGTGATGATATAAGGACTTTTAATATTTCCTAGATAAAAAAGAGAAGAAAAAAAAGAACAAACATTGTGAAAAATAGACAATCTATAAACTCACAACTCCTCACCACACGAGGCAGTGTGAGCTTGTATATCTGCTGTTTTCACAATATTTAGGCATCAGATTTTAATTTCCAAAGTGGAATCCCTGTGCTATGTTGCCACACTATGTTTAATCACCCCATAAAGTAATGACATTATGAATGTGATTGTAATGTTTTTTTCTCTTTCTGCCACCATGTACTGTAGGTAATAAAGGTTTAATCACTCCATAAAGTGATGACATTATGAATAATGCGTTTCTCTTTCTGCCACCATGTAGGTGATAAAGGTGATCTGGAGTAGAGCGACAACTTTGGAGTCAGAGCGACAACTTTGCTTTCAGGAGGCCTGCTGTCAGGAGAGAGGAGTCTTGGCTGCACCGGACACTTCTTCTAAGGTGCACCAACACACACACACATCCAACACACACACACACATGCACACGCGCGCGCACGCACACACACACACACACACACACACACACACACACGTATCTTAACCACCGTATCGTAACTATTTGGGCTTTAATATGCAAAATCAATTTGGAGCCAAGCGTTTAAAAGAACCAGGCGGCTATTTGCAACATGCTTTTATTTATTTTTGCACCAGTCAGCACCTGTTCCTGTCCAGCATGTTTTGTTAGTGTAAAATATGTAAAGTGTAAGCTATAAGGCGTACCGGTGTAGAGTACAGAGCAGAAATCATAACTGTGTGTGGTCAAGAGATTTGCACTGATATTATAAAGTAACTTCAGACAAACACAGCGCTTACACAGGGCCGCCGATAGGGGGGGGTAAAGGGTACTTTTGACCCCCCTCCCGGGAAGGGGGGGGCCCAGTGCGCGCATGCACGCACTGGACACTGGTCCGCCCCTCACATTGACCGAAATGCTCGCAGTTTCGCTGCTTCAGAATCTGTGCATCAGTGCTTTCCCAGTTCCACGACACTGAGCCAAGGCGAGCTCAGCTGTATGGTCAGCGGTAAACGTTTTACTTGGGAAATACGTTCACTACGAGGCGCGGATGTTTTTTGTTAGCCCGGGAGCAAGAGGGGATCGGATCCCTGCCCTGTGGTTACATCTGTACCCTCGTAGCCTGGACTTTTGTACCCTCACGTCGCGGAGCTACATAAAGCGTCCCAAGAGCGACGCTATGCAGAAGAAAATCACACTGGGAACTTCTGTAATTATAGCAACATATTTTGTCTAAATGCTTCAGTGAGAACCACCTCCATATTGCTTATATTGTTACCATAGCGTTTTAATGCTTGCTGTGTGCCTGTGTGTGTGTGTGTGTGTGTGTGTGTGTGTGTGTGTGTGTGTGTGTGTGTGTAGCCGGCTGATGGGACCCAGGCAGCCAGGGCAGAACATACATAGCGATACATAGCAATTTTCATTATATCACCAAAGCATAAACAGACTACTTGATATGAAGAATATTGACGTAAACAAGATATCCGAATGGCTAGATATATTTGATATGCCCATATCTACAATTCAACAACATTTTGTGTAGAGGTTACTTCCTCCTCATCTTGGGCTGGTTATGGCAATGCGATTGCGGTGCAGAGCAAACGTCGATTCATCTGTGATATAGGTACCTCCCCGTTAAAAATAAATAAATAAAAGGCCAAGTAAAAGTTTTCCATAAAACAAAAGTGAGAGCTAGCAGGCTGTAGATGGGGTGGGGGGTGAGGAGAGTAGAGAGAGTGGCGACTGACGAGGTGGAGAAAGACAGAGGCAGGGAGAGGGATGAGGAGAGGGAGGGGGGGGGGGGGGGGGGGGGGGGGGGGTGTCACTATTTTCAGCGGGGAGTGACGTTGATGCCCGCGGGCAAATGAACCACGCATCAGAACCTCATTATGCACAAAACTACAGACTACAGAAAAAGCACTGCATGTTTAAAGTTGTGGCTTTTTGAGCGGTGGTTACACCGTCTCCTATACGTGGCTGTGTGTGTATGCGTGTGTGTGTGCGTGTGTGTGTGTGCGTGTGTGTCTGTATGTAGCCTGCAGGCCTGCAGTACCTTTTATGACCTCACATGTTAAGGGAGGGGCGCTGTTGTTCAGGCCAGGCCAGACCAGGCACACACACACACACGCACACACACACAGGGGGGAAGGGGGGGGGGGGGTAAACCACCGCTCAGTTCACACGGGTGTGATTTTTTTGGTGTAATTGAGGCCAAAAAACTAAAAAAAAGGATTTTTGAATGTCATGTCCACTTTAAGTAGAAAATGTGAGTACTTTTTCCACCACTGCCTATCTGCAGTCGACAACATGCAGGTAGGAGGTTTTTACCTAGAAATAGTTAGGCTATTTTTGTTTTGTTTACAGCACTTAATTGTGATCCTTTTGAGATCAAGACATTCTACAGGTCTTTTACAAGTATTACCATTAAAATGTTCACCCTCTTGGTGTGGTAAAAGTTTCACACCAATCATTAGCAATCAGCACAGATTATTGAAAGGGATCCCTGGCTAATATGACAAATATGCCTTGATACATTACAATTGTCCTCTATAACTACAATGTAAAATTAAAAACACCTTAAATATTTTATTTCTCCTAGAAATAGCTAATCTTTCACTCAATAGGGGAAAGCCCGTCGCAAGTTGATGATGTCATAAATGTAATTTGTGATCTATCCCTATGGAATTTATGGCATGCATGTGCAAATAAAAAGAAACGTAATACTTCCTATGGTTAATATGAGCATCAAATCAATATTTCAAATGTTTTTGTGTTTTGTTTTTTTTGCAAATGCATGCCATAAAAATTACACATTTCTACTTGAATATTTTCTGTTTTCAAAACTTTTACTAAGGAGGATAAGGAGGATGCAGGCTAAAGCATATGCTTTAGCCTGCATCCTCCTTATCAGAGCTACACACTCTCATTGTTTGGGAGTAGTTAGTAGGCTAACTACCATATGTATGTAGGTTGTGTAGTTATCATGTATTGTACTGTAGGCTAACTATAATATAGGTTGTGTAGTAATCATGTATTTTACTGTAGGCTAACTACTAGGCCTATATGTATAGGTTGTGTAGTTATCATTTATTGTACTGAAGGATAACTACATAGAGGATCAGTAAAAGTGGTGGCGTTATAAAGGCCATGTGTGTTTGTATGCACCTGGACAGGGTATCTATACGCTGGTTGTGGACGGTCTGTCTGGACCAAAAGGTCAGGCTGAATTCTTGACCCAGTCCAGACCTGTCTGCACCTCTTAGCCCTGCTCTGACATTAGAGCTATTTAATGAGCCTCTGGCCTAGTAGCTCCTTTTAGTCTTGCTCTGACATGCTGTGTAGGAGAGCTATTTAATGACCCTCTGGGCTAGTGGTTCGAGTCGGGACATGATTTTTGGGTGTTGGTCCACAGATGACAGTAAAATAGCACTTTTAGATTTTCACAAATGTAAAGTGCATTTAAAAAATACATTATTATTCTTATCATTAGTAAAGTGACAATTTAAGGAATTGATACCAAATTTGATACCAAAAAAAAAGAAAAAGGAAAAAGAAAGTAATCAACAAACTAGAAAGGTGCAATCTTTGCAAGTGTGGTTGCCTATTTATAGGCAAGCTTGCACCACTCCTACATTGAACTATATGGACTTTATGGTGTTTACTTTATAAGTTGGGTAAGGGGTTAAAGGAAAAGTTACAGAATGGGCTCTACTTTGTGTCAATACAACTGTGTAAGGAGGTGTTCTCAACTCCAGAGGCACCGCCTAACCAGCTCGACGAGCAACCAGTGACGAGTCAAAACAGTGTGTCACAACGAGAATGTGTCGGTCACGAGAGCCCCACCAAATGCACTAAACAGTGGCTGTGGTAAGTACGCTCTAAACACACTATAATAGTAAAGTAAACATAACTTTGTCAGCGACCATGACCAACGTTATGTGTGCGTTGTGTTCTTTTTTGTAATTGACCTGACTGATTTCGCTACAATATATTCATGGTGAAACAGAGCCTGGTGGCTAGGTCTGCTGCTGCGAGAGGCGTGTCTTGTCTTGTCTTGTCTTGTCTTGTCTTGTCTTGACTTGGCTCCAGGCTTTAGAGTGGCTATTGTGGCTCAGCTGCCCCAAGAACAGGGCTTATGTGTCGGAAGAAAAAAGCGAGGTGACTCGGTGAGCAGCAGCGGAACAATTCAGAACCGGGCCGGTATGCGAGCCACAATGGTGTAAAGTAACTAAGTACATGTACTCAAGTACTCTACTTAAGTACAATTTTGATGTACTTTAACCCATAAAGTTGGGTAAGGGGTTACTCTATAATGTTGGGCAATAACTATAGTGCGTTGCTTATGGCAACCACACTAACTATAACAACTGGTCAAACAATGATTTATTGATAAATTACTGTAGGAAAATAGGAAATGAGTGAAAATAGCACAAAAAGTCCTGGGGACTTGTTACTTGTTTCCATTGTGGTCTTGTGGTGTAGTAGTCACAGATGTAAAGATGTCTGAGTTATGACAGAGATGAAACATGGATGGAATGAAACAGGAATATTGTACATTCTCACTGAAGATGCATGATAAAGTATTATCATATGTCCTTTGCTATGAGTTCCACTATTCTGTCATGGCGTGCTATGCATGTGCATCCCTTTGTATGCATAGCAGCCATTCAACATGTGTGACAATATTTCAGTGAGCTGTTTGTGGTGTTGTGCAAGCATTGAGGAACCTGAGTGCTGGGTTGTAAAATGATCAATATAAATAAATTAAAATAGATTGGATTATATTTAGTATTGTGCATTATGTGTTCATTACTGAAATGCTACAGCAGGTAGAAGTTAATAATGTGTTGCTGGGTAGATTTACCTTCAATAAAATATAATTATTTAACTTAAAGGAGCGTATCAGTTGCTCACTGATCTCTAATCCCAACAGTTTACTAAATTGCTCTAGTGTGTGTGTGTGTGTGTGTGTGTGTGTGTGTGTGTGTGTGTGTGTGTGTGTGTGTGTGTGTGTGTGTGTGTGTGTGTGTGTGTGTGTGTGTGTGTGTGTGTGTGTGTGTGCAACTACACTAGGTTTAATCACTCCATAAAGTGATGACATTATGAATGTGATTGTAATGCGTTTCTCTTTCTGCCACCATGTAGGTGATAAAGGTGATCTGGAGTCAGAGCGACAACTTTGGAGTCAGAGCGACAACTTTGCTTTCAGGAGGCCTGCTGTCAGGAGAGAAGAGTCTTGGCTGCACCGGACACTTCTGTTAAGGTGCACCAACACACACACACACACACACACGCACACTAGCACACACGCACGCACGCACACACATGCATGTGCATACCCTATTTTAACAAATAGTATCTGGGCGTTTAATATGCAAAATCAATTTGGACAAAGTCCCAGACTTTTAAATAAACCAGGTTGCTATTTGCAACAGGCTTTTATAAATCTTTTACCAGCCAGCCCTGGGCTATTGTTAGGTTACAGTTCCTGTCCAGCATGTTTTGTTAGTGTAAAATATGTAAAGTGTAAGCTACAGTACAAGGCATACGGGTAAACAAGTTGAGTACAGAGCAGAAATCATAACTATTTGTGGTCAAGAGACTAAGAGATTTGCACTGATATTATAAAGTAAGTTCTGACACACACAGTGCTTACACATTAGTTATTGTTAATGGAATAAATAGCAAAGAATATGCCAGGATTTTAAACAAACCTGGGTGTTTATTTGAACCAGGCATTCAAAAAATATATTTCTCATTTCACCATGCCTTTACTGTTTTTCAACCTCCAACTGTTTTTCAACCTCCTATGTGCGTGCATGTATATGTGTGCGTGTGCGTGCGTGCGTGCGTGCGTGCGTGTGTGCGTGTTGACACTGTGAACAGACAGGTCTTGACTAGTTGAGCCAATTTAACCCTAAAGTTCATACTTCATCCATTTGTGTGTGTGTGTGTGTGTGTGTGTGTGTGTGTGTGTGTGTGTGTGTGTGTGTGTGTGTGTGTGTGTGTGTGTGTGTGTGTGTGTGTGTGTGTGTGTGCACG
The DNA here is from genome assembly GCF_963921795.1 of Nannobrachium achirus. Lineage (NCBI taxonomy): Eukaryota > Metazoa > Chordata > Actinopteri > Myctophiformes > Myctophidae > Nannobrachium > Nannobrachium achirus. Next base: position 7,563 of record NW_027664943.1, read on the forward strand.
CGGAATGCTGTCTAGTCAAGGTACATCTATGATAATTACCACCCACCTGGATTCCTGTTTGTTAAGTCATTCTACAACGGATAAGGCCCCATTAATAAAACTTCTTCTACAACAAAGAAATGTGTGAAGTATAACAGTTCAAATCCGTGAGATGGAGGATGACTGATTTAAGCAGAGTCAAACTATGACTGGACTCAAATCTAGGTGTGTTTGCGCACCTGTTGTGCATCTAGGAAATCGAGGCACAACTGGATAAATCAGTGTTGTCCACAAACATTCAGGGAGAGCCACTGTCTGTGGGAAATTAGCCATAGTTTACTCTCCCGTGACAACTGTCTCCAAAGTGGAAAATGTTTTTTTTTTGTGGTATGGTAAAAGAAAGGCAAATGCCCCCTTTCAATGCCATACCTGAAGGCGGCATTCAAGAGAATTAATTGCCTTGTCCAAACTCTCCTGAACTCGAATGCAGCATCTCATGTTGAAAGAATTGCCCTGTCTGTGTAGAAATCCATGTCGTTACACCACATCTCTTGTATTGACTTGATTATGCTTAATTCAGTGTGATATAACGCACCGAAAATATCCGACCTCCAGCCGCTTTGAAATAAAGTGTTTTGTGATAGTGAAACCCTGGCTATCATCTGTCCTGCAGCTGAGCCTGTCACACTGGTGCAATGGCTGAAAAGACGGCAGCCAAGTGGCCTTATCTGTCGGGGAGCAGCACAGCGGTTAATAGCGAGTTTAAGCTCGCTACGGCAACGGCAGATGACAACGGTAATCGGAAATGATCCGCGCTCGATAGTTAGACCTGCCGTCGCCGCGGCCGCCTCTACTACGGCAGAAGGTCTCTTCCCACGTAGCGCCTACTCCGTCTGCTGCGTGTACGCGTCGCCATGGGAACCAAAGTGTTCAGTGAAAGGGGTGGGAACCCGTCGCCGCCGAGGCTTTGCTTAACCATTTTGATGGCTACGGCGATTACGTCATAGCAGCCGTAGTCCGCCTGGCGTTGTCGTATTGAAAACCATCTAGCTTAAACTCGCTATTATGTTAGCGGCAGCCTGGTGAGGACCATCGAGGCCTACTATGCAGTAGATATGTAAATAAAATAAAATGAAAGAACCAAAAAAAAAGAAAACAGTAAGTCTAAACAAACAGTAAGTATATACAAAGAAGGGGCAGGGGAGGGTAGGGCTGGGCTAGGTTTGTTTTTTTACCAGTTGCGAACGGCTGCTGCCTGTAAGTGGTTAGGTACTTGGTTATCATAGTGGTGTAGTGTATCTTGTACACCAGGCCCATGCAAGTTGCTGTACTCTGTCATCTACTCTGAGCCACCCCACTCTTAACTGGTGAGTAGCGGAGGGGGACTCCAACAGACGGTCAGGCAGATTGACGGTCATTTGGACTGAGTCGGAGGCTGGCGGCCGGGCCCCCGCGGTTCGCAGGCCGATATGCGGCCGCTTACCCAGCTTAACCGGACACTCCGCCCCTGGCGATGAGCTCTCTCTCTCTCTCTCTCTCTCTCTCTCTCTCTCTCTCTCTCTCTCTCGGCTGCCCTGCAGTCAGTGCAGTGGTGTAAAGTAACTAAGTACATGTACTCAAGTACTCTACTTAAGTACAATTTTGATGTACTTACACTTTAACCCATAAAGTTGGGTATGGGGTTACTCTATAATGTTGGGCAATAACTATAGTGCGTTGCTTATGGCAACCACACTAACTATAACAACTGGTCAAACAATGATTTATTGATAAATTACTGTAGGAAAATAGGAAATGAGTGAAAATAGCACAAAAAGTCCTGGGGACTTGTTACTTGTTTCCATTGTGGTCTTGTGGTGTAGTAGTCACAGATGTAAAGATGTCTGAGTTATGACAGAGATGAAACATGGATGGAATGAAACAGGAATATTGTACATTCTCACTGAAGATGCATGATAAAGTATTATCATATGTCCTTTGCTATGAGTTCCACTATTCTGTCATGGCGTGCTATGCATGTGCATCCCTTTGTATGCATAGCAGCCATTCAACATGTGTGACAATATTTCAGTGAGCTGTTTGTGGTGTTGTGCAAGCATTGAGGAACCTGAGTGCTGGGTTGTAAAATGATCAATATAAATAAATTAAAATAGATTGGATTATATTTAGTATTGTGCATTATGTGTTCATTACTGAAATGCTACAGCAGGTAGAAGTTAATAATGTGTTGCTGGGTAGATTTACCTTCAATAAAATATAATTATTCAACTTAAAGGAGCGTATCAGTTGCTCACTGATCTCTAATCCCAACAGTTTACTAAATTATCTAGCTCTAGTGTGTGTGTGTGTGTGTGTGTGTGTGTGTGTGTGTGTGTGTGTGTGTGTGTGTGTGTGTGTGTGTGTGTGTGTGTGTGTGTGTGTGTGTGTGTGTGCGCGCACCACACTAGGTTTAATCACTCCATAAAGTGATGACATTATGAATGTGATTGTAATGCGTTTCTCTTTCTGCCACCATGTAGGTGATAAAGGTGATCTGGAGTCAGAGCGACAACTTTGGAGTCAGAGCGACAACTTTGCTTTCAGGAGGCCTGCTGTCAGGAGAGAAGAGTCTTGGCTGCACCGGACACTTCTGTTAAGGTGCACCAACACACACACACACACACGCACACTAGCACACACGCACGCACGCACATACACATGCATGTGCATACCCTATTTTAACAAATAGTATCTGGGCGTTTAATATGCAAAATCAATTTGGACCCAGTCCCAGACTTTTAAAAGAACCAGGTTGCTATTTGCAACAGGCTTTTATAAATCTTTTCACCAGCCAGCCCTGGGCTATTGTTAGGTTACAGTTCCTGTCCAGCATGTTTTGTTAGTGTAAAATATGTAAAGTGTAAGCTACAGTACAAGGCATACGGGTAAACAAGTTGAGTACAGAGCAGAAATCATAACTATTTGTGGTCAAGAGACTAAGAGATTTGCACTGATATTATAAAGTAAGTTCTGACACACACAGTGCTTACACATTAGTTATTGTTAATGGAATAAATAGCAAAGAATATGCCAGGATTTTAAACAAACCTGGGTGTTTATTTGAACCAGGCATTCAAAAAATATATTTCTCATTTCACCATGCCTTTACTGTTTTTCAACCTCCAACTGTTTTTCAACCTCCTATGTGCGTGCATGTATATGTGTGCGTGTGTGCGTGCGTGCGTGCGTGCGTGCGTGCGTGCGTGCGTGTGTGCGTGTTGACACTGTGAACAGACAGGTCTTGACTAGTTGAGCCAATTTAACCCTAAAGTTCATACTTCATCCATTTGTGTGTGTGTGTGTGTGTGTGTGTGTGTGTGTGTGTGTGTGTGTGTGTGTGTGTGTGTGTGTGTGTGTGTGTGTGTGTGTGTGTGTGTGCGCGCGCGCGCGCGGAATGCTGTCTAGTCAAGGTACATCTATGATAATTACCACCCACCTGGATTCCTGTTTGTTAAGTCATTCTACAACGGATAAGGCCCCATTAACCCTTTCAAAGCCACAGAGGTAGATTGACGATAATATAGACAACTAAGACACATTCTTTATTGTACACTACAAACTATATTTACCATCTCTAGGTTTAACAGGTCAACACAATTCAAAGGATCTTTCACATGAAACCATACAGTAGGTTTACATTGCAACCCTTTAACACTCACTTGTAGTCTGTGGCACATGTGGGCATGGTGGCAGTGGCATCACATATATCCCCAGTGCTGCTGGCAGGTTTACCTAAGGGTTGTAATATTTAGATCAATTATATGTTGACTGACTTGACTCCTCACCAATACATATTGTATTGTACATTACATATTATATTTCCTATTTATAGGTTGAACAGGTTAACACAGTATAATGGAGCTTTATTGGCATGAGAAAACATAAGTTTACATTGCCAACATTATAATACTCACTTGTAGTCTGTGGTGGCACTGCTGGCACTTGTGGGCATGATGGTGGCAGTGGCACAACATCTTCCCCAGTACTACTGGCAGGTTTACTTTTGGGTTGCAATAGCTACATCAATATTTACTGACTGACTCCTCACCAATACATTACATACCAGTAAGACTCCCTAATCGGGAGATAAGCGACCGCTTATCTCCACAAATAGGGCAAAAATGTGTTTTTCCAAAATGTTCCTGATCCATGTTGATGACATGAGTGTAGACATACTGTGTAGTGATTTTCGTGATTTTAGGGCAAAATCTGTAGGAGCAGTGGCCCAAAATGTGTTTTTAAAAATCGTCCTGAAGGTGGCGCTATATGGGACAGATTCATGTTGATGGGATGAGTGTAGACATACTGTGTAGCGATTTGCGTGATTTTAGGGCACAAACTGTAGGAGCAGTGTCCAAAAATGTGTTTTAAAAATCGGCCTGAAGGTGGCGCTAGAAGAGGGCCATGTGAGAAATGAGGGGTGGGGTCTCCACGTTGCCTTGGCGGACGAATAGGTACCGGCCCCGGCTCTCCCGGACGCTCCTAGCCCGAGTTACGGCATTTTATGTGAGCTGCAGTAGAGGGGGTCCTCCACTGGGGGCGCCACCACTTTTGCATCCGTTCTGGAGCACCAGGAGTGGGTGGTCCCCAGGAATTCCCCGTGAGCAGCCCCATTGGGGTGGTCATTTGGTCATTTTTGCACATTTGGTCATTTTTTACACCTGGGGGTCCCCCAGGGACCTGGGGGTCCCTGGAGCTCCGGGGGTCCTCGGAGGTTGTAGTTTGGCAGGTAAGGAGTGTGTGTGCAAAAGTTGACATGGATGGGGGCAACAGTTGTATGAGCAGGGCAAAAGTGTGACGTATGACTCACGGACGGACATTTCTTTACACCTGGGGGTCCCCCAGGGACCTGGGGGTCCCTGGAGCTCCGGGGGTCCTTGGAGGTTGTAGTTTGGCAGGTAAGGAGTGTGTGTGCAAAATTTGGCATGGATGGGGGCAACGGTTGTGGAGATATGAGCAGGGCAAAAGTGTGACGTGTGACGTGTGACTCACTGACTCAGTGACGGACGGACAGCCGGTGGAGGTTTTGGTAGTAAATGCGACCTACGGTCGCAATTATACATAATATATAATTCTCATTTCTAGGTTTAAAAGGTTAACAATTCAAAGGAGCTTTATTGACATGAGAAATTAGGTTTACATTGTCAACATTATAACACTCACTTGTAGTCTTTGGTGGCAGCACTAGTGGGCATGGTGAAAGTGGCACCACATCTTTCTCTGTGCTGCTATCAATGATGTTGGCAGGTTGACCTAAGGATTTGGATAGAAATATAAAATAGCTGTTGACTTGAATACTTTAGCAGTTTGCAAAAAAAGCACAGTACTGTTGCATACAAGGTCTGCTAAGATGATTTTAAACCCAAGAAAGTCTTATGTCGTCCTTTGTGCAGTGCAGAGCTCAATTCATTTTTGTAAATGAAGCTTTGATGATTTATTATTAATTCGAATATAACTCAAATCGACTGAGTTGAATGATTGCACTGGCAGTAAACTCAAGACCTGTGTGACGCAGCCAATCTGCGTGCGTGGAACTGTGATTGCAAATTGCCTGCTAGCTGCATTATAATATGCCTATCCGTGCCTGCTGTAACTGACTACCGTAAATAACTTCAATATGAAAAGAGGAGAATATGGATATCGAAATCATTGATCCCCCCACAAAGCTTTATGCACGGCTCTCACCCTAAAAATGAAAGTTAAAAAAAAGAACACAAAAATACCTAACATACATTTCCTTTTTTATAAACTCCATGTAACCACACACCCTTATACAGGCGAGAGACTGCCCAAACATTACGTTTAATGTATACATTTGTATTAATTACCATCATCATCATCTGGTGGTTGTGTTCGAGACTGCCTGGCGGCTGCCGCGGCGTCTTGTGGATGACACCCGGCTTGGGTGTATGTGTCTCCCGGGGCTGTGTGGCCATCTGCGTCGCTGCTCGTGGAGGCAGTGGAGCTCGAACTTGGCCGTAAAAAAACACTCAATCTTGCTTAGGAGTCAGCTTGTCTCTTACGTTTCTTTCCGTATTCTTTTCTTTTTTGATGCCCACTTGCCTGTTTTCTATACATACTTGGGGGGGTAAATACGGAAGTTTGAGCGATTTCGCACGGAAGGAACATGCCAACGGACTGCTGGGAGCCTGGGACATGTAACATGTCATGATCAGGCCAGGACAAATCAAAGGGCACACACACACGCACGCACGCACGCATGCACACGCGCGCACACACACACACACACACACACACACTCCCCTTACATAACGTGTGGGGACATTACATAGACTTCCATTAATTTTTAAGTCATGTGGCCTTACCCTAACCTCTATCCCTAAACCTAACCCCTAACCCTAACCTAACCTTAAACCTAACCCTAACCCTAAACCTAACCCTAACCCGTAAACTAACCCCAAAAGTTGTGGGGTCCGGGCTGTGGACCCCACATGTCACCACCACAACTCCTTTTGGACCCCACATGTTATACCTTGGGAGGCAACACACTCACTCACACACACACACACACACACACACACACACACACACACACACACACACACACACACACACACACACACACACACACACACATACTTGTTTTTGCTACATCGTGGGACAATCAGACAACGGCGTCCCTCCTGGGGACCCCCCTTTCTAGACATGCTACAGCTCTGAAAAAAATCAGGCATGACCAGAAAAAAATCAGGAACAAGATTCTGACTTTAAATTATCAAAATTCAATACTTTTTCTCCCAGATCTGACTGGGTCGTCCCACGTGGGGACGTCAGATACAACCATCTTGTTGGGGACACCATAACACACTTTCAGATATGTCTTCCTGGGGACACCATAACACACTTTCAGATATGTCTTCCTGGGGACAGCATAACACACTTTCAGATATGTCTTCCTGGGGACACCATAACACACTTTCAGATATGTCTTCCTGGGGACACCTTAACACACTTTCAGATATGTCTTCCTGGGGACACCATAACACACTTTCAGATTAATGTCTTCCTGAGGACACCAGGGAGGTCAGGGAGCTGCATTTTAGAGTTTGGAGATCATATCACGAAGTTGGGCCACTGACAGAGAAAGCTGTCTTGCCCAGCTCTGTCTGAGTATGAGGAAGCTTGAGTCTAATAATTGATCATGGTCACTATTGGTTCAACCCCCATAAACAAGTACCAGAGTATCCAGATCAGTTATTCACCCTGACAGACTGCAGAGATAGACTGTGTTGGTCTTGGGACCGCCACAAAGCATGATGGAGGTCAGATCAAATCACTAACTTAGTCATGTGCCGCTGTATTAAAATGGCAACTTACTGACTCAACGAGCAACACTGGACTGGACAAAAAGGTTTGTCCATTTCAGAATGAACTACCTGTAGAAAACTTGCTCAGTAAAGCACAGACCAGACAGAGAGTGAAGTTGTCAGTTTGCTTGTATCAAACAATCATTCATTCATGATTCATTATGGTACAGTACCCACAGACAAGTTAATGAGTTATACTTAGTAATGATTCAAGGTAGATATTTCTGCCATCAGGTTGAGGTTGAGACACTCAGCTACACTAGGAACATGCCTACAGGAAGAAATACAAAAAATGTGGGAAGACAGCACAAAAGACTTGTGTACTGTTGCGATAGAAGGCTAGAGAATGGATTACAACCACCCTATGGACTGCTAGCATTGTATATATAAACAGTTCTGCTACCTTTAAATGCATTTTACATCAAATACTTTAAAATCACTGCAGAAAAAAAGCAGCTTTTTGTCCTAAAGCAACTGCAAAAGATGTCTGCCATTTGTTATACCCTGAATGTATATATACGTATATATAATAACAAAATGTGACAGCTGTTTACACTGTGCTGTGCCCCTACAACTCTTTTATGTTCCCCTCTTTCAACTGTATTTATAGTTAGATACTTGCTTTGGCAATTCAAATGTACATTTTCTCCTGCCAATAAAACCCCTTTGATTTGAAAATGAATTCTTATAACTCTCCACATTTTTCTGGGTTCACCATAGCACAGATATACTACTTCACACACTCTTCAGGTATTACTTAAATTTATTTCCAGTCTGAACAGAAGGTACTGTCTAAGACAGTAGCCTAAATGTAACGGTGCATACAGTACTGCAAATACAGTTATGTAACAATTGAACTGTAACAATTGAATTGAAATCTCACATTTCAAACATTGCAATAAGGGCACTCCAAAACAAAAGTCCATCACAAAAGTGATTTATGCTGCACTCACTGTTAAGTTAAAGCATGCGTCCTGTGCTTCCCCTGCGTGGAGGAAAGCAGTGTCTATTGTCCCCTAATGAAGTCACGGTTTGAATGAAGCTTGCCATGTGGCTTAAGGCCAGTGACTTGCATAGGGAATGAACAGACACTGGTCTCCCCTCTCCTCCCTACAGTGAAATACAGGATCATGTTTTAACAGGAACACTATAACAGAATAACACCCAGGTACTGTATTAATGAAATGTAGTGCTGCCTGGACAAATACTCGAGGTACTGTCTAAGGCAGTACATCTGGCAGTGCAAATACAGTAGTTCAAATTAGTCATTATGCATCAATAGAACTATAAAATCTGACAGCTCAGAGATTACAACAAAAGCAGTCAAAAACAAAAGACTGTTACGCCAGTAACTTAGAATAGAACTGCCATAGACTGCACTCACTGTTAAAGCATTTGTCCCGCTTGCCCTGCGTGGAGGAAAGCAGTGTCTATTGTCCCCTAATGAAGTCACGGTTTGAATGAAGCTTGCCTTGTGGCTTAAGGACAGTGACTTGCATAGGGAATGAACAGACACTGGTCTCCCCTCTCCTCCCTACAGTGAAATACAGGATCATGTTTTAACAGGAACAGTAAAACAGAATAACACCCAGGTACTGTATTAATGAAATGTAGTGCTGCCTGGACAAATACTCGAGGTACTGTCTAAGGCAGTACATCTGGCAGTGCAAATACAGTAGTTCAAATTAGTCATTATGCATCAATAGAACTATAAAATCTGACAGCTCAGAGATTACAACAAAAGCAGTCAAAAACAAAAGACTGTTACGCCAGTAACTTAGAATAGAACTGCCTTAGGCATAGAACTGCCATAGACTGCACTCACTGTTAAAGCATTTGTCCCGCTTGCCCTGCGTGGAGGAAAGCAGTGTCTATTGTCCCCTAATGAAGTCACGGTTTGAATGAAGCTTGCCTTGTGGCTTAAGGACAGTGACTTGCATAAGGAATGAACAGACACTGGTCTCCCCTCTCCTCCCTACAGTGAAATACAGGATCATGTTTTAACAGGAACAGTAAAACAGAATAACACCCAGGTACTGTATTAATGAAATGTAGTGCTGCCTGGACAAATACTCGAGGTACTGTCTAAGGCAGTACATCTGGCAGTGCAAATACAGTAGTTCAAATTAGTCATTATGCATCAATAGAACTATAAAATCTGACAGCTCAGAGATTACAACAAAAGCAGTCAAAAACAAAAGACTGTTACGCCAGTAACTTAGAATAGAACTGCCATAGACTGCACTCACTGTTAAAGCATTTGTCCTGCTTGCCCTGCGTGGAGGAAAGCAGTGTCTATTGTCCCCTAATGAAGTCACGGTTTGAATGAAGCTTGCCTCGTGGCTTAAGGACAGTGACTTGCATAAGGAATGAACAGACACTGGTCTCCCCTCTCCTCCCTACAGTGAAATACAGGATCATGTTTTAACAGGAACACTATAACAGAATAACACCCAGGTACTGTATTAATGAAATGTAGTGCTGCCTGGACAAATACTCAAGGTACTGTCTAAGGCAGTACATCTGGCAGTGCAAATACAGTAGTTCAAATTAGTCATTATGCATCAATAGAACTATAAAATCTGACAGCTCAGAGATTACAACAAAAGCAGTCAAAAACAAAAGACTGTTACGCCAGTAACTTAGAATAGAACTGCCTTAGGCATAGAACTGCCATAGACTGCACTCACTGTTAAAGCATTTGTCCCGCTTGCCCTGCGTGGAGGAAAGCAGTGTCTATTGTCCCCTAATGAAGTCACGGTTTGAATGAAGCTTGCCTTGTGGCTTAAGGACAGTGACTTGCATAGGGAATGAACAGACACTGGTCTCCCCTCTCCTCCCTACAGTGAAATACAGGATCATGTTTTAACAGGAACACAATAACATAATAACACTCAGGTACAGGATCATGTTTTAAGAGTGCAGAAGTAGTTTTCTACATCTTCTGCATCCTCCTCTTTAGGGTGGCAATTTTGTTATGGACATAATATTTTACAGATTTCCAATCTCTCTTTATAAGTGCAGGCTCTGCTTTCAGACACTTGTCACATGCACTTTTGTCTGGGACCTTACAAGTATTTATAGCTCTCTTAAAGTGCCTCTCCACGGCCTCTCTCTCTTCTGGTTCCCAATTCTTCCTCTTTTCTTGCCGAGCTAAAACGAAAAAGGAATAACCGATTTGTGTAGTATTATTTTTAACCTAAAAGCTACAATTATTTCTACCACTGGCTATTTCTACACAGATTCAGCATTTGATTGGCCAGTGTAGTTTCATTTTGTAGTGTGTTGTATGTTTTGCACATCACACTTTGTTACTCTGTTTAACAACTGATTTTGTATATAAAGGTAAACAAACAAAAACATGTTAGCCTTTATGCAGCAACAAAGTAACGCTGAACTTTGAAGTCAAGGGAAATCTCACTGTGCTTGTACTGTAACACTCCAAATTATCATACCATACATACACATAATGTGTGTGTTAGTCTGCGCAAGACCAACACTAAAAACTACTACAACTAAAAACTAACCAAACGCTATTTCGTGCTCGGACAGAGACAGACGCAGCCAGGAACACACAGAGCTGTCAAAATATCCTTACCTCTTTTTGGCTCCGTCTGTCTGGCTCCTGTCGGTGCTGACCCACTCCGTTTAGCAACTGTTGGAACAACAAGATCATTGTTAATTGCCACGTAGGTCAAGTAAGGCGGAGATTCTCCTACTATGCTACACATTTCCAAACTTGGTCTGGATCAAACTTAAGTCTGGTGGGAAATTACCAGTGTTTGTCAGTAACAAATTACATATTACTGTAATATTATTAGCTTTTCCAGCAAAAGTAGTGTAACAATATTACTGCCAAAACACACCTCATTACTCATTACAAATGAGCTTGTTGTTGCATGATGTGAAAATAGAACATATTTACAAGCTATCAGCAGATAACAGCAGAGATGTGCAGTAGTTTGTAGATCCTAATTACAAATGAGCTTGTTGTTGCATGATGTGAAAATAGAACAGATTTACAAGCTATCAGCAGATAACAACAGAGATGTGCAGGAGTTTGTAGATCCTAATCCACCGCAGCATTCTGCACACGACATACACTACAAGTTGTCTCTAAACAGATTGTGTTGTACATCTCTATAATTTTGCGGGTGGCAGGGGGGAACTGGGGAAAGTAATAAAGTAATGTAACATATTACTCTTTGATTCAAGTAATAAGTAATGTATTAGTAATGTATTACTTTTTCTAAGGGGTCATAAGGAAATAGTACAGCAAGTGTCCAATATCCTTACCTGTTTTTGGCTCCGTCTGTCCGACTCCTGCTGACCCACTCTGTTTAGCAACTGTTGAATGACAAGAACAACATTATTCTGTTAGTGCCACAGATAGGCCAAGTAAAGCTACGGGCATTGATTGCTACACATCTCCAAACTTGGTGAGAATCGACACATGCAACAGACTGGCCGATCGCCCTGAATTGTTGCGCAGGTTCTCCAAGATAGCGCCGCCCATGGCTGCTGTGGTGACTACGTGTTGTGTTCTGTTAGTGTTTTTTGTGTTTGTCTGTTTTTTTGTTTTTGTATGTTATATGTGAAAAAATTGATTTGAATGCAAAAATGTAGTATGCCAAAGCAAATTCCTATGTGTATTACACAATGGTTAATAAAGAAATCTGAATCTGAATTTGACAAAGCCACTTAGACCACCCAGCTGACCTGGGTCAGATAAAAAGGAAAACCCTGTCCAATATCCTTACCTCCGGTTGGCACCGCCTCCCCATCTTGCAGCGATCCGCTCAGGCCATCAACAGTTGGCACCGCCTCCCCATCTTGCAGCGATCCGCTCAGGCCATCAACAGTTGGCACCGCCTCCCCATCTTGCAGCGATCCGCTCAGGCCATCAACTATATAATGACAAGTCAAATATTATTTAAGTAAATGTGCAGGAGATAATTGTGTCTGCCATCTCTCCCTGTAATGTCTTTGTGTCAATTACAAATGGCGAGAGCTGTAAAAGGGTGGCCGTCTCCAAGCTGATAACTGTGAGAAGCAAACAACTGGCAAGAACATTGGAACATCAACTGTTCCGTTTTGCATGTGACAGTGAAAAACAACATTATGCTAAAATGTGTTATGTATCTCAACAGTCGAGGGGTGCTATAAAGATGTAACAGAATATGTGCTGCTGTAATGATCAAAGTATATACCTTCCATGACCTCAGGCCCCTCACACATGTTGTTGTCATCACACGTGCCGTCCCCACACCCGTCCTCAAACGCGTCGTCCTCACACACTTCTAAGGATTAAAGGCACATTTTCAAGATTTTTCTAAAAAATGCATATATATATATATAAGCTTGTAGCATGGCACAATGGCACTCGGTGCTGCACTACGAGCTTGCGCATCTGTTAAATTTCAATAGCTAAAGTATAACAATGCATGAAACACCCACCATCTGGATCGATGTGAATTTCATCCAGGTTCTTGCCTTGGAATTCTCCCATTCGTCCCTTCTCCATGGCCAGGAGCACTTTGCTCACCCTGGCGAGCTGCAGGGTGCTCTCCGGAAGCCTATAAAACTTGTCGTGAACTCGGATGCTATGTCCCATAAAATCTGCTAGCTGCCCCCGCTCCGTATCTCTTAGATTCAGAACCGTTGAAAGGGTTGCTAGTTGTTTCCTCAGTTTGGTTCCTGTAATTGCTAGGGGATTCTTGAGGTCACACAGTTTGGTGTACTCTCTGAGAATATCACTGGTGCGAAAGAATGACATACTGGTGGGTATGGCGAATAGATAGGGGTTGTCCTCAAGGACACCACATTCATTTCTGTATTCACAGAGACAGACCACTGATTCCAGCATTAGCGGAGTTAATAGAACGGGTACCTTGTTTTCACACTTTCCCTCAATTTCGATTCTCGCAAAGTGTGTGCACAGCCTTTTCTCGAGGTCAGAGAGAGCATAGTTGATGTCTTCGTGGTTGGACGATTTGTCTCTCGACAAGAAGTCTTGTAGCTTAATCTGGTTCATCTCGCCTTGTCTGCGACGGTTGAAAAGCATAACCTGAACTTGAGTGACCCTGGACAGTTTCCTCCAGTTCTCCATAGACACTGTAGACTTGAGATCCTCAAGGTATTGCTGCTGCTCTTTCTGTAGGTACTTGTGCAATTTTGCGACATCTTCAGTCAGAGGAAGAAGCAGTGGGGCATTCCACTTGGCTTGAGACAGGGTCTTCCGACATTCATTTGTTACATCCTCAGCCCATCTTGCGTCGTAGATCCTTTGGAAGTTAAGTGCTTCTTCAGCCAACTGTTTGTCTCCGCTGATGAGAGCACGACCCTCCAGAAGAATCGCAAGTTTCTTGAGGCTGTATCCAAGTTTCATTGGAAGACTGTCAGCTCTCTCTTTTCTTGTATGTGTTCGTCCGACATATTTCACTGCCTCCACTGTAAGCTCATAGTTCTTTGGCTGGATGTAATCTCTGATACTCTTCAGTGGCGTGATCTCACTTCCATAAAGGACAAGTCGCCCCAGCTCTCTTAACTTACTCCGGATGTAGTCATGTTTCGCAGCGTTGGATCCGTGCCTCTTGTAGAGGGACTTTGCTAACTCCATAATGCACCAGTCTTTTTCGACTGCATCTGCGATGCGATCCCTTTTCAATTTACTCAAGACATTCCAAACACCTTTGGACACTCCATGGGGGATGGGTTCGGCTAATGCACACAAGGCCTGGACTCTTGTTTTTCCAGGTTTTGGATTAACGACTTGTGGGTTGAATTTGCACTTCTTCATGTGTCTCCACAGTGACCATTTTGTGAAGCAACCTTGGCAGTGGACGCAATGCAGGACATCTTGCCCTGACATATCTTTTTTTGGCTGCTTGCTTGGTACCAGTGTCCCAGAGCCTGTTTCTAAAACTTCAACATTGTGGGCATAGTTGCCTCTGTTGCGGAGCTGATCTAAATGCATTCGCCTTTCTTTAGAATTCTTTGGGAAACTGAATGCTTTTGCAACCTCGATCTCCTTGGGATGAACGTTCTCCAAATGCCTTGCCATCTTTAAGAATGGCAACTCACAATACAAACAGAACTGTTGTTTACTGTATTTGGGTCAGTGACGTGACGCCCCAAAAAATGTGTTTTTAAAAAAACTTTAAATTGCAGGCATAAAAGTTATTTACTTTTGTTCTACTCACTCTCAACCTTATGGAAATACATTTTGTTTTTAGATATTTTATTGGAATCAGACTTTATTCAGCAGTTTGTTGTACTTGTGCCTAAAATCGTCATATGGTGTGACATGAAAATAATTGTTCATAAAATGAAAATGGAGTACATCTTTCTTAAGTTACTCACTTTATCAAAGTCCTTTATCATAACTAACCAGTGATCCACTATAGTTTTTTGAAAATTAATTATATCTGTATATTTTTTTCATAATCGACACTCTGTGTGAGGCCCATGTTCATGATCTTACAACATATTTTAAATGTATTCTGTCAAAACTTTCTCTAAAATTACACAAATATTTGTGACTCTTCCTGATAATATTCTCTATGTAATCCATAAACATTTCTTTGGTTTAATCATTAATAAAAGTATGATTTCTCACTATTTGGAATGTCACACCAAATGATTTAGTGTCACACCGTATGATCATATCTTCATGTGTCAAAGCAAACTGTGTTTTAACCTACCTATTAGTGAGTACTGAACTTTACTGATTGATTAAACAATTACCCAGGATAACATGGCCTTAATATTTCTGAACAGGATATTATTGTAGGGCTTTAACATGGGATAAGAAAGAATTGTAGTAGTAGATGGATGATGAGGATGTGCACAGGAATGCTACGCACACCTAAGTCTTCTGCCGGCCCACGGCAGAAGGATCCTAAAGGGACAATAAGGCGCATAGCCACACTTGGAGCCAAGGCATTGAAGGCAACATTTTATTAACACCAATTAGTGGAAACAGAACTCAGCATTCAGGTAAATTGCTTTTTTCCGAAGTCTCCTGAACTTGAACACAGCATTTTGTGTTGAACAAATGTAATTAGGAATCATGACATTACACCACATCTCCACTAGCTAAAGAGTGCTGGGTTGCGCAACTCTGAAAATAGCTGATCTACAAGCTCTCGCAGCACAACGTGTTGAGAGCTTGTAGATCAGCTATTTTCGCTAGTTTTGTCTCGGGTCCTACCTTAACACTGTCCACTGTCCAGTCCAGTGAGTCAAAGTACAAAAGTATTAGATCAGATTAGATTATACATTTAGACTGTATTGTACATCAGCCAGTCGTATTTGGTGAGGGTAGCAAACCGGCTGCCTTGTTGCGGTTCTGCTATGCCACAGACAACCTCCTGCTCTTCGTAGAAAATGCAGTCTCGCCCCTTTGGCTCCTCTCTCCTTGCTGGGTCATTGTTTAGTTTCTCCCTGTACTTTCTCGTTCTCTCAGCACTTGTCATTTTCCAGCTGACAAAAGAAAATGGAATGTATAGTTTAAGACAAAGAGAAAATATTGTTTAGATTGAAACAATATGTTAAGGTTTCTGTGAAGGGGTTTCTGCTCTGTCTGATGAATTTGAAGTATCACTGAATGAAGCTAAATTACATTTTATGTAAAAATGTTTAAAACAAATGTTTAAATGTACAAAAGAAACATGGAACTTTGTTATTTGTTGTTATATCTGTAGTTAAATACAGTATAAATCATATGGTGTGACAGTCAAGTCATATGGTGTGACAAGCAGACATGTCACACCATATGATTAAGTGTCACACCATATTACTGTTTTCTCCATTTAGGTTTACCTTGAGGCTACTATGTACACATTAGCATGCTAACAGCATGCTAGCTATAACAAAGCAGCCTAGATCTACATGGAAATATGACCAAAACTTCAAATAACTTAAGCTTTTTTTAAAGAAAAGGTGTCACACCAAAAGACATCCAGAATGGTGAGTTTGTCAACGTTTCAACAAGATGGCATTTCATGAAAATGTTAAAATCATAACTCACCTCAGACACCTGTCTTGCAGTTGTGCTGGGAGTGCTGAATAGCCTTACAGAAGAAGGACCTCTCTAGCCAATAGGTGTCCAAATAATTGCCTGTTTAATTTTTCCAAACTAGTGTCACACCAAATGATTTTGGGTTGGGGGACAAAATGTTTTTGATCAGAAATGACTGAAAACATTATGCTTTGACTTTGAAAAGATATAGGCTCAAAATAGACATTCTTTTTAGCCTAAATTCATTTTCAAATGATTTTTAGCAATTCTTTTTCTTAGTTTTATTCAAGTTCCCACTTTGAGAAACAAGGTCAGGACAGTCACACCATATGAGTTTTGCCATGTTTGGTTGAAGATTCTGAAGAAATGAGGAATGAAATGTTTTAATCTTGAGTAAGTTCACATAAAGCTTAATGTCCTGCACAATATTCAGAAGGTTTTTGACAAATATATTTTTTATTTATACATGTTTGACACCGAGGACAGCGAAAACGTTACGTCACGTCACCCACCCATTTACGAGATCCGTCTGCTTTTCTTGTGACGGCAGGAATTATCACAGAGGTTCTCAAGACATTTTGGGTCTTAGTGTGTGTGGTCTTAGAGAGTGTGTGTGTGTCTGTCACATCCTGTTTGTCTCTCCTTAGTTGGACATCTATCTCTGCTGCCACATCATCACGAAGTTCCACCCGTCCCCCGCTGGTCTCCTCAAATTCACTCCCTGCTTTCACTTCCTCAGACGAATCACTGCAATATGCATTCTTATCGGCAGAGGGGGAGTATGTGATGTCTTCTGAGTCTTGTCTGTTTCTCCTTAGTTGGACATCTCTCTCTGCTGCCACATCATCACAAAGTTCCACTTGTCCCTCGCTGAAGTCCTCAAATTCACTCCCTGCTTTCACTTCCTCAGACGAATCACTGCAATATGCATTCTTATCGGCAGAGGGGGAGTATGTTTTGTCGTCTAAGTCTGAAAAGGAAGACCGATCGCTGTCGTCATCAGATAAATCTTGGGGCAGTGAGTTGAAGCCGGGACCTGTACAGGACAAACAAGACAATCTCGGTTATTTTAGTTGCCAAGTATATAAAACCTTGCAAACTAAAGAGGATTCACCAACTTACATAAGGCTACTACTAATAATAGAGGTGTAACAATACATTTTAACAGCGATATGATACGTACAACGATACATGGTTGACTCAACGATGCATGGATATATTGGTTCATTGTGGCAATACGATCTTTTACATAGTATTTCTCTTTAACCCATTTAGGCCTAGAATTATTGAATCAATAATTCTAGAATGCTTTAACCAGTGAAAAATAGCAGATATACAAGCTCACAGCAGCTGCGAGCTTGTAGATCTGCTATTTTTGAAAAAGTTGTGAAAATGTGTTCAAATCTTTGAATATATGTATTTTCAAAGCGAACGTTTGTAACTCAAATTTTGCTTCTGGGTGGTCCCTGGAACTAAATATTTTGAAATGGGGGTCCGTGGCCAAATACATATCATTTTGGGGGTCCTTCACATGAAAAGGTTTGAGAACCACTGACATAGTAGTCTCTCAAGAACAGACTAACTGAGCTCCATTCAAGTGAAAAGGACCTTTTCTTTGACGATGGCTGGTCAGATTGCTGACATAGAAACATAGGTTTTTTCAGAAAATCTTAGAAGGATTCAAAAGACACTTATAGAATCGGGTCAAAATTCAAATTTTCACGATTTTTCAAAAATAGCAGATCTACAAGCTCGCAGCGCGGCGAGCTTGTTTTCTCTTCTCCTAAACAGTTAGTTTTGCCCCAATGACTTGGGCTCAGTCACAATTACTACTGTTACATAAAGTACCTAAAACAGCAGATCAAACAGGTTTTGAGCTTGCAGATCTGCTTCAATTTTGAACAGTATCAACATTTGTCGCCACACACAATCCCTGTTACCTTCGTCGGGAGTACAGGAGTTGCCACAGTTGTAGAGGTCAGGAGGAGGTCTATTGCGCCGTGACAGGTTGTCACGGGAGAAGGGCACAGGCCTGGGGGCCGAAGAGGTGGAGGGCAGGGTGAAGAGACTATTGTAGGCGGGCAAGTGGAGGTGTCGGAGTCTGTCAGCAGCAGCATCCAGGACGTTGAGGGACGACTTGCTGTTCGAATGCTCTAGAGGGGAAACGAGGACGAGAGCAAAGATTAGTATGGGGCTGTTAAGTATGACATCATTTTGTAGGCAGAGGAGAATTTCTGCCCCCAGTTTCCGTGAATCTTTTTACTATTTTTACTATTTACACATTTTTCTTCTCTTTGTTGTTGAAAGGAAAGTGTTAGAATTATACTTTAGTCGTTATTCTTTAGTCGTTGTTTTTTGAAATAGCGAGGGACAGAAAATGCTCTGGGGGCAGATTCTCCTCTGCCTACAAAATTATGTCACGGCTTAAAAGCCCCATAGGGATATACACCATCCCAGTTGTAGACACTAGAGGCGGAATGGTAGATATCTAATGGTAAATCTCACAAATGCCCAATGTTACTGGTATTAGATAACATGAGTGTGGTGCAGAGACTGGTGGTAAAGGTAAAGAATAAATATTTTTGCCTGAAAAAGCCAGTACTCATGCTGACAGGAAACTCACCACCAGTAGCGAGAGACCAATATATCGGGAACCGATTATCGGCCGCCGATATGACCTTATTTGGGCATATCGGTATCGGTGAAATTTCCCGCCGATATAAAAATAAATTAATAAAACTGGCTGCAGTGCCTTAGAGCTGTGTGGAGTCTGTGGACTGCATTTGGAAGTGCAATGAAATACTTTGTCCAGCAGAGCGCGCCATGCACTGTTGCACACAGCTCACATTTCCTTCATAGGTCACTCACTGAGGCTAGACCTACTCTCAACACAACACAAACAGGACACACAGTACCTTTTTTGTGGAGGATGGAGATACATTTGTTCTTCAACATCTGCAGTGTGAAGGGCTGGAGTGTAAGGAGATCAACCTCATCCTCTTCGTGTGCGGAGCCACGGGATGGGTCAGACTGGATAAGTGCTACCACTTGAAAGAGTTGTTCTCCAGGGACCTGGCCAATGTCTTGTGCAAGCTGCCGCAACTCGTCCACAGGCATGGAATTCTCCTTGTTGCTGTAGGCAGGACACACAGGTGGCAGATAACTCATTACAAAAGAACACTTCTGTAGTGCTTGAGTGAGGTGTCCGGTTTATAATAATGACATGTATCAGATTAAGCTACTGTAAGTGTGAAAATCCTACTTGGTCTTTCTGCTTTTGGTGTTCCTAGATTTGGACTCTCCGAGCGACTGATCCGAGGCATTAGGCTGCAAAGAGACCCGGGGAATGTCTTTTGCAAGCTGCTGCAACTCCTTCACAGGCATGGATGTAACCCCATCTCTGTAGATAGAGGCAAGACACACAGGTGGCAGATAACTCATTACAAAAGAACACTTCTGTAGTGCTTGAGTGAGGTGTCCGGTTTATAATAATGACATGTATCAGATTAAGCTACTGTAAGTGTGAAAATCCTACTTGGTCTTTCTGCTTTTGGTGTTCCTAGATTTGGACTCTCCGAGCGACTGATCCGAGGCATTAGGCTGCAAAGAGACCCGGGGAATGTCTTTTGCAAGCTGCTGCAACTCCTTCACAGGCATGGATGTAACCCCATCTCTGTAGATAGAGGCAAGACACACAGGTGGCAGATAACTCATTACAAAAGAACACTTCTGTAGTGCTTGAGTGAGGTGTCCGGTTTATAATAATGACATGTATCAGATTAAGCTACTGTAAGTGTGAAAATCCTACTTGGTCTTTCTGCTTTTGGTGTTCCTAGATTTGGACTCTCCGAGCGACTGATCCGAGGCATTAGGCTGCAAAGAGACCCGGGGAATGTCTTTTGCAAGCTGCTGCAACTCCTTCACAGGCATGGATGTAACCCCATCTCTGTAGATAGAGGCAAGACACACAGGTGGCAGAGAACTCATTACAAAAGAACACTTCTGTAGTGCTTGAGTGAGGTGTCCGGTTTATAATAATGACATGTATCAGATTAAGCTACTGTAAGTGTGAAAATCCTACTTGGTCTTTCTGCTTTTGGTGTTCCTAGATTTGGACTCTCCGAGCGACTGATCCGAGGCATTAGGCTGCAAAGAGACCCGGGGAATGTCTTTTGCAAGCTGCTGCAACTCCTTCACAGGCATGGATGTAACCCCATCTCTGTAGATAGAGGCAAGACACACAGGTGGCAGATAACTCATTACAAAAGAACACTTCTGTAGTGCTTGAGTGAGGTGTCCGGTTTATAATAATGACATGTATCAGATTAAGCTACTGTAAGTGTGAAAATCCTACTTGGTCTTTCTGCTTTTGGTGTTCCTAGATTTGGACTCTCCGAGCGACTGATCCGAGGCATTAGGCTGCAAAGAGACCCGGGGAATGTCTTTTGCAAGCTGCTGCAACTGCTTCACAGGCATGGATGTAACCCCATCTCTGTAGATAGAGGCAAGACACACAGGTGGCAGAGAACTCATTACAAAAGAACACTTCTGTAGTGCTTGAGTGAGGTGTCCGGTTTATAATAATGACATGTATCAGATTAAGCTACTGTAAGTGTGAAAATCCTACTTGGTCTTTCTGCTTTTGGTGTTCCTAGATTTGGACTCTCCGAGCGACTGATCCGAGGCATTAGGCTGCAAAGAGACCTGGGGAATGTCTTTTGCAAGCTGCTGCAACTCCTTCACAGGCATGGATTTAACCCCGTCTCTGTAGATAGAGGCAAGACACACAGGTGGCAGAAAAGTCATTACAAAAGAACATAATAATGACATGTATCAGATTAAGCTACTGTAAGTGTGCAAATCCTACTTGGTCTTTCTGCTTTTGGCGGTTCTAGATTTGGTGTTTCCAAGCGACTCATCAGAGGCATCGGCAATGTATTCTGCAAGCTGCCGCAACTCCTCCTCAGATCTGAATTTCACCTTGTTGCTGTAGGGAGGCAGGACACAAAAAAACAGGTGGCAGAAATCTCAATACAAAAGAACACTTCTGGATTGTATGAGTGAAATGCAGACAAAATGAAGACACCAGCAATATGTGGATTCAGCAAGTAACCCTGCAGATGATCTCACACGCAGCAAGACTTTGGAGGAGCTGGTGAAGCCCAACAGATGTGTTTCAATGCGTCCAGTAGTCTGAAAGCACACCAGCATCTCCACACTGGAGAAAAACCTTTCAAGTGTATACTTTGTGACAAGAGTTTCACTACGTCATCTGATCTAAAGAGACACCAGCATGTCCACACTGGAGCAAAACCATTCCATTGTAAACACTGTGACAAGAGTCAGTCATTTAAGTAATCTGAACACACACCAGCTTACCCATACTGGAGATAAACCTTTCAACTGTACCCTAACACTGTGACAAGAGTTTCATTACATAGTCTCACCTAAAGAAACAACAGCAAAGCCTCTACAGCAGGGGTCTTCAAAGTTGTCAGGGCAAGGACCCTTTAGTTGAGAGAGATGAAGCCCACAACCTTATCATAGATTCCATATTGTTTGCCAGCACAATACATTAGGGTATTTTGGATTCATGTCAATTTGTGTTTTTTAACCACTTGAACTGTCAATACTTCTCCCCTCTACACCAAACCTCTTTGCCGAAAATAGCCGATCTACAAGCTCACAACGCCTCGCAGCGCGAGGCATTGTGAGCTTGTAGATCTGCTATTTTTGGCCAAAGTTCTCCAAATCTGGTTAAGAATCTGTCTATAAAGGAGATTTTCTTTTTCTTTTCTTTCTATCACACAAAGATTTGGAGGACCCCCTGTAGTAACTCTGAGGACCCCCTCGGGGTCCCGGACCCCCTGTTGAAGACCCTTGCTCTACAGGCTGAATTCACTAACTAATAATAATTTAGTCATGTATCAGATTAAGCTAAGTGTGTTAATCCTACCTTGTGTTTCTGGCTTCTCTGAGTGGCTGCAGCAGATCAATGCCGGAAGAGCCATTAGGCTGCAGAGGAAAGGAGTAAGACCAGAGTTAAGAGGCATAAAAAAGGGGGAAAAAAACAAACAAACAAAAAAACAGGTCCCTCTAAGTGTGAATGTATTTTATACATCTAGGCTGAATCTTCCTCTGCACATACTGTACACCTACTCCAACTCACATGTCAAGGACCAAAATGCTCCAGTGTTGTTTTCAAAGACAAGACGAAACATGTTCAGCGACTACCTTTTTACACTGACAAAAACTAAATTGAAATTGAATGAAAACAAGCTCTGATGAATACAAACTAGACTAAAATAATTGGAAGGGACTAGTGGGCCAGTATATCCACTATAAATAAGTCATTGTACACTTGGTTTCATGATGTAAATAGCCGATCTACAACCTCACAACATGTTGTGATGCGGTATAGATCTGCTATTTTCAGCAAGGGTGAAATCACTCATTAAGACGGCATCAAGGCCTGCCAAATTACATTTTATATATTATTGTTATCATCAACAACCAGGCCTGGAATTTCGTCATTTTAGGGGCAAGGCCACTTTGAGGGCACAAAGGCCAAATGCCAGGGCAGGAAGGCCATCGAATAAAACAAGATTTTAGAATAATTAATAAAACAATTCGTTTAATTTAAGGGTTAAGGATCTATCTGGTGTGAAATAAATAAATTGGTATTTACAATCTGATCCATGCACAAATCAAAGTTACTAGATTGGTTTAAAAATGACGACTCAACAAAAGACACTGGTGTCTGCATGACAAGAAAGAGACACTGGCGTCTACATGAGAAGACAGAGACAGAGGGGAGTAGTACAGTCAGCTGCTGGGGGCATTGAGGCCACTGTGGCCTCAGGTCATGTCATTTTTTGGAGGGGCAGATGGCCAAACTGAAGGGCCACTGAACGACGGCCATGGCCTTCATGGACTCCTTTGAAATTCCTGCCCTGGTCCTAGCCTGCTTCCAGACCATAGACCCCGCCCCACGCTCAGAGACCAGAGACTCTTTCTCTGGTCTGGAGCTGAGTACAGGAATCACTTTTTATTTTCGGCTGCTCCAATGAGCGCGGGGGGTGGGGGTGGGTCTAACGAATATCCAATCCGCGCAGCAGTTGAAACGATTCAAACGAAGTTCACACACAGGCAGGCTGAGGAAGGCACACGCACACACACGCTGAGTTCACCAAGCTGTTTATGTTTATTACATGTTTATGGTTGCAGTTCTGTCACTGGCACAGTGAAAGATTTGCACACATTTTCAAGACTTTTTCAAAAATAGCAGATCTACAAGCTCGCAGCGCGGCACTCGGACGTGACGCACGGTGGACGCGACCGTGCGTCGCGTCCACCGTGCGTCTCGATCACCGTGCATCGCGATCACTCGCGCGCACGCTCGCAAAAAAGTCCCTCCCTGTAAATCGCTTAGAATAGAGCACAGTTTCAGACTAAAGCGTGAGCTGAGTCTGAAATCAGGCTACCCTGGTCCTATGCTTATTTAGTTAAAAACATATCATTACACACCCAATGAAGCTCTGAATTCATGGAGATTTATTTTTCTTTTCTCACATTCCTATGCCAATAATTTGATGACTCCTCTAGGAAACACTTCTGGCTTAGGAATGCTATAAAAAATTAAATCTCCATGAATTTAAGGCTTCGCCGGATGTGCAATTGATAGAACATAAGTCATTTTTGGGGTGAACTACTCCTTTAAAGGTTAGACAACCACTGACATAGTAGTCTCTCAAGAACCGACTAACTGAGCTCCAGTTGAAGTGGACCTTTTCTTTGATGATGGCTGGCCAGATTGCTGACATAGATTTTTTTAAACTTAGGATTCAAAAGACACTTATAGAATTAAAATTAAAAATGTCAAGATTTTTCAGCTGTGAGCTTGTAGACCTGCTATTTTTTTATATTTAAAGCATAAAATATTGAGTCATATTGATTGTGTTCAGGTCTAAATGGGTTAAATGTCAAGGACCCCCAAACTGATATTCATTTGGCCACGGACCCCCATCTCAAAATATGTAGTTCCAGGGACCACCCAGAAGCAAAATTTGAGTTACAAACGTTCGCTTTGAAAATACATATATTCAAAGATTTGCACATATTTTCACGACTTTGTCAAAAATAGCAGATCTACAAGCTTGGCTTGTAGATCTGCCATTTTTAAAAAATCGTGAAAATTTGATTTTTGACCCGATTCTATAAGTGTCTTTTGAATCCTTCTAAGGTTTTTTGAAAAACCTATGTTTCTATGTCAGCAAACTGGCCAGCCATCGTCAAAGAAAAGGTCCTTTTCACTTCAACTGGAGCTCAGTTAGTCGGTTCTTGAGAGACTACCATGTCAGTGGTTCTCTAACCTTTTCATGTCAAGGACCCCCAAACTGATATTTATTTGGCCACGGACCCCCATCTCAAAATATGTAGTTCCAGGGACCACCCAGAAGCAAATTTTCAGTTACAAACGTTTGCTTTGAAAACACATATATTCAAAGATTTGCACACATTTTCACGACTTTTCCAAAAATAGCAGATCTACAAGCTTGCAGCGCGGCACCGAGTGCCGCGCTGTGAGCTAGTCTAGTCAACTCTACCTGCAGATGATAAGTGGAGGCAACAATGGAGTCAATCTCCTTAATTCCACTAGAATGTAATTTAATTGTTGTACTAATAAGTAGTATTGTCATACTACTTATTAACTGAGAACCAATAATATCAGCAATATGTCAATTGCATAGTAATCATGTATCAAAGCTATTCAAAATGGATAGAATCATGATTTATTTTTTAACATAAATGTAAAAAAAAAAGAAAAACATTTTTTTTTTTTTTTTTTAAGCAATAATTTCACGGACCCCCTGCAGTACCTCCGCGGACCCCCTAGGGGTCGCGGACCCCCTGTTGAAGACCCCTGGCCTAACTATCAAACATCAATCATCCTATCCTTGACTCCAGACTCCATTTATTCAACCCCAAATTCATGCTAATTACAAAGCATGCTGGACATGGCAAAACAAACGGCACCCCAGTTATAGTGCGAGTGATCTTCTCCACACAAGCCACCCAGCTGCTTACTGCCCATCCCCCACTACACTGTCTCGAGCTAATCAGCGGAATCAAATCAACTTCAGCTGTGCCAAAAGCCGCCCAACACCCCCCCCCCCCCCCCCCCCCCCAGGCAGACAAGACTCTCAGGAATACAATCCATGGCTTATTTTCTGCTTGCTTGCCTGCTTTTTCACCTTGTTGTTTAGGCTATCACCTATCATGGATTCATGTCTAATCTGTTTGTACACAATCTTTTGTAACACGTTTTTTTAAGACATTAAACAATGTTCTGAGCCGAGCACTGTTGTATGCTCACTTGCATGCACTTCGTCACTTCGTCTTGCGCAGGCACAAGACTGAACCTACAGCCCATGGGATTGGATTGGCGGAGACTGTGTCTTAGCAACACTGTAGCCAATGGGCTGCCGCTGCTTACAAACAGCGCAGCGCCCCTCCCAGCAATGGGATGCAGCAGCACTTTTCTCAGAGAGCAGAGTGGAATCGCTGTCAATTCTCAATTAAATCATCCCGTCATTCATATTTATACCCCAACCTTCAAATACGGGACAAAGACTAACACAGTGAAATAACAGACTGCCAGTGGCATCAGTTCATTTATTTATTCAGTTTATTTTTTGACGGCTCATCATCCGTCCACCAGTGCGTCAGTTCAGCAAAAGCTAAGGTATGGCAACATGACTGTTGTCTGGTCTTGCACGTGATGGCACGCATGCAACACACCAGTCATGTTGCCAAACTATTAGCTACATGCACGATGAGTTTATTTTACATTTTATTATTTTCCCCTGTAATCATGGTATGGTACCATACCCATGTGTGCCTCTGCTCTCTGCCTCGCAATGCTCCCATCCATCAGCTATGCTCGCTGTGTTGCATGCCAGGAGGTTTGCGTTAATGCGTCCCGCCACGATATGCATCAGATTTACATCACTGTGTTACAA
Source organism: Nannobrachium achirus (assembly GCF_963921795.1). NCBI lineage: Eukaryota > Metazoa > Chordata > Actinopteri > Myctophiformes > Myctophidae > Nannobrachium > Nannobrachium achirus. The sequence goes on from NW_027664943.1 coordinate 33,953, forward strand.
ACAAATATACAAAATCGTTTGAAAGATTACCTCATGTGTAGACATTATTCTCCTGCCTTCCTCCAGCTCCATGTAGACTACTTCCTTGTATGTGGAAATGTACTGCTGACTGCTGCACGTAGATTGGCTCAAGTGGCACGTGATAGGCAGCACGCCATATGATTGGCTATAGGAGTGTGAAAGCGGCGCAAACACACTGTTCTGCAGTTGCATTGGTTTGGTCAATAGGGGGAGGTAGAGGAGATTCATTAAACACTCCTTAAACACTCTTTTCATGTTTTTCTATCTTTGTGGGGACTTTTCTAAAAAACCGTGTGGAGCTCAACAGGCATGTCAGCAATGCTTACTCTCGATTTAAACGATAAACGGTGTGGGGACGCGGTTTTGGGTCCCCACACCGTTTTGGGTCCTCTGTAGGTGAGTGTGTTGTCAGACGCTTGTCCCCACGAAGTAGCAAAAACAAACACACACACACACACACACACACACACACACACACTGTTTATCTTCAGCCATCTGCATTAAGTGTCTATCTGTCTATGAAATGGCTTTCTGATGACACCTGCTGGTGTTATTGAGCAACTGCAGCCTTCAAGGAAAGAAGCTTTCTGTTTTTCAACTTTAGACTTCAGTATTCAGACTTTTCATAGTTTTCAACATCAATAAATGTATACTTTAAATGTACTCGTATGAAGCTCAGAACACATCACATTGTACTGTACTGTACCTTTTCCTATGCAAACCTCTAATACAGTCTTCAATCAATCAGTCAATGGGTGTGTTTGGAAATACGCACTCAACGCACTGGAGTGCCATTAGTCGGGGATCCACATGCCCAAAAGCTCAAGGAATAGGATTGAACCTGTGATGTTCTGCCGCACTTTTTATTTCTGTTTTATCTATTAGTTTGGTCATTAAGGTCCACAGAATGAGAGGCCTGCTCTGCTGGAAACATTGCGAAAAAAAAGTTATGGCCATTTGTATATTCACTGTCCCATTGACTCCACTACACAGGAAAGGAAATATATAAAAAAAAAAAAAAGTAGCATGTGAGGTGTCAAACTGGAGGGTTTTCATGATTCTGAATCCATTGTAAGCATTTGTTTTGCACAAAAAACATTCCTTGGGCTAGAAAACAGACCAACAAAAGTGTGAAAAGTGATTACTCGTCACTGTGATGACTGTGAAAAGTGATGACTCATCACTTTTCACACACCCTAACCGCCCCTGCATTCATGCAGGTATATCAGACAGACATTGGACTGACAGACAGACAGACAGACAGACAGACAGACAGACAGACAGACAGACAGACAGACAGACAGACAGATATTTGTTGTTTATTATGTTAAGTTTGGAATTTGCCGATGTACAAGCTAGAAGGCTTTTGGCCTTGTTTAAAGTGGGGTCCCTTTTTACAGCTCATACTCTTACAACATTAAATGACAGACAAGTAAAACACAGTACTATGCATAAAATATCATCATAAGACAGTCGGAAAACAAAAATAAATAGTATTTACAGTAGAAAAGGGTTGGTAAGAATAGGCTTTGTCTTTTTTACTAGTCTTGAGTTGCAGTCACCTGTAAGTGACTTTTCAAAAGGAGTTTTAAAAGGATAGCTGGAGAACAAATGTAACCTTTTGTTTGAGACAGATCTGGGTTGATCTTGTTTTGGAAGTATTTAGTCAGGTACATGGGTATCTTAGTGGTGTAGTGTATCTTGTACACCAGTAGTTTGTGAGGGGCCCATTGCAAGATGCTGTACTCTGTCAGCTACCGCGAGCCGCCCCACACCTAGAAAGTGATTAGTGGAACCCGAGATGGTAGGTTAAGCAAAAGGCTAATCAATTTGTTTTGGGCTGTTTGGAGCCTGGTTTTAGGGCCTTTGAGGCCTTTTTTACTGACCAGTGGGGCGATCCTCTGTAAAAAATATATATATTTAGATTTATTTTTATTACCTTAGTAGTCATTTTGTCACTGGAAAGATTAGCCTCTAAGATGCAACCCAAGTAGGTAATTTTGTCTTTTCGTGTTATTACATTGTCACCCACTTTGACAGTGAAGTTATCGACCTTGCTGAGGATTTGACCCAATGAATGTGGATTACATTTTACCAGGTGTAGTGATAGTTTCTCTAGTAGTGTCTCTAACAATTAATATCACTAGAAGAGCGTCTATTCGGGGACCGGCCTACTTGGGAACGATGTAATTAGGGAATGAATGCCCCACCCTTTAACCTTCCCTATCAGACTCACCTCACCGCTACTCACCAGTTAAGAGTGGGGTGGCTCAGAGTAGATGACAGAGTACAGCAACTTGCAATGGGCCTGGTGTACAAGATACACTACACCACTAAGATAACCATGTATCTGTCAAAATACTTTAAAAAAGTTAAGGATGTCCACAATTACAACACCAGAGGCAGTGCCACAGATCACGTTCAACCCAGAGTCAAGTCAATCAAAGGGTCAAACTTGTTATTCTGCTATACTAGGCCTTAAAGGAGTGTGGTTCCCTAGCATCCTTTAAAATCACCCTGAAAAACCACTTACAGGCGGCAGCCGTTCACAGCTGGTAAAAACAAACCTAGCCCAGCCTTACCCTCCCCTGACCCTTCTTTGTATTTGCCTACTGTATATTTTTTTCTGCACTGTTCTTTTTTTTTTCTTTCCTTTTTTTCCCCTGACTATATCTACTGCATATATTGTTCTATCCGTCTGTTATTCAATGTTATATGAGATACTTCAATGGTTTCCTGTGTAAATAAGCCAAGTGCTTTTCTAGGATCTCCTTTTAGTTGACCTTGTACCAGTGAACTGTACCGTCATGAAACTGTACCTTTTCCTATGCAAACTTCTAATAAAGTCTTCAATCAATCAATCAATGTTGGCGGAGTAAGTAGGCCTATAATATGTTTTGGTCAACACGACACATACCTATCTGATTCGTCTTGTTTGTCTCTGTGGACGACGGGCGTTTGTGCTGTCTCCTCTCTCCATCCATGCATTAAATGCGAGTGGACATGCATGACATGCAGGCAAGGTTTCAATTGTACATATACTTTGCTGCGTGTCGCACACCGAAAATAGCCGATCTACAGGCTCAGGTTGTGAGCTTGTAGATCGTCTATAATTCTGTTCTGCAATTAAGCAAGTTCTACAGCCTGCAGGTGCGGGGCAGCGGCTGTAATGATGTCTAGCCGCGACGCGTTGTGACTGATTGGTCGGAGAATCTGTCTCATGGCTGAGCTATGTCTTTCAACACAACTTGCGACAGATTTTAGTTTGCGAGTCACGGCTGCAAATCAAATATAAAAGCAAAGCCTGTTTGTTTTATATATCTGTTTCTAAAGAGGTCGATTAGGCAGAATTGTGTTCCCCAGCCCTGCAGTTGAGATTCCACGAAGCACCAAGAACATAACCAACACAAACAGCGGACATATCTATCGTCGCAAATCGCAAAAAACAACGGCCAATGCGTCGGCCATCCGTTATTTTATTTAGATCTTTATATGGATCTTCTCAGTGAGATGTCTCCTGTTTGTATTTGTAACTACATGTGTTGAAAATAATCTTTGTCGCTTTTGTGTTTGTTCTGGCAGTCTACTGATATAGGCTACAGTAACCAAATGGACCCAGTGCTACAGAACCCAATAGATCCAGCCGTTCCTTAAACACACACATAAATAATAATAGCAGAGTGTTGTAGTGGGTGTTAGTTTTCAGCGATTATTTTTGTCTAGTTTGTGGACTCAGGTTTAGTGTCTTTATTGCGTTTTTGCTCCATAATAGGACAGCTACAGTACATGCTAGCCTCCACATTCTAGCTTGCTTCCTTGTGTAGTTTGGCCAATAAAGTTATTATTTGGCCATGTTCTCTCCGACGTTAGTCGTCGCTATAGTTGTAAAGACTCGATGAAGACCTGTGTTGTTGTAATTGTCCACATTATCTCTAAAAATAATTAGCGTTAGCTAGCGTTAGTGGAAAACCTACATATGAAAATGCGGTGCGGTGCTGTGTTGTGTAGTGTCAGGCTAAAAACTGGTATGCAAAACCGGCTTTAGTCCTCGTTGAACCTCACAGTCGCTCACTCCGAATCAGCATTCTCTGCTGCCATTCTCCTCCGACCCTCTCCGGCCCAAAGTTCATACTTCTCATCTCCATCAAAAACCAGCCGGGTCCAATGACTACTCGCTACACTTGTACCAGAAATACTGAAGAAGTGAAATAGACAGAGGATATCAAATAAACAATTAAAGAACGAACAGGGAAGCATCAGCTTCTTGCTGACACAGCTCACACAGAACTGGCCGTGTTTAGTCAGCTGTTAAATACTAAGGCTAACAAGCCCTTACGGTCCAGCACTTCACAATAAAAGTCAGAACACACATCACAATCACAATAATAAATACAATGGAGAGCAAATCTCAACAAGTACATTATTAGACATATAAGAGTGAAAGTGGCAGATCTACAAGCTCACAGTGTACATTTCTGACTGATCTGGAATTGATGGAAATGGTCCTGGTAGGAGATGGTCTGTCCACAGACAAGGTACTGTTGTCTGTGGACGACGATAGTGATGTGGTTGTTGGAGGTGTGTCCAGACATATAGCCCAGGTGAATTATCTAACCCAAACGTACCTGGGGGAGTGGAGAGATCTTACCTAACGCAAACGTACCTTGGGGAGCAGAGAGATACTACCTGATCCAAACAACAGAGAGACACATGTAACACAGTAAAGCACACATATAAATCACAGTAACTATAACAGCATTACTGAATGTGAAAAGGTAACAAGTTGCGTTATAGTTGAGTTACAGTATGTAGCGCGTTACTAGTCCCGACACTGCATACTTGTAAGGGTCCGTTTGGTTCCGGTTTACAGATCTGTAAGGGTCCATTTGGTTCCAGTTTACAGATCTGTAAGAGTCAATTTGCACACTCAGAGTTACAGACCTGTAAGAGTCCATTTGTACGCTCAGAGTTACAGACCTGTAAGAGTCTGTTTGGTAGTTCATACAGATAGGTGGAGTATTGACTGCAGGTGACTTGCATTGGAGTTACAGGAACTACACTTATTGTTTATACAGCAGGCTACTTACGTAACAAAGTAGTGTCAATTACTGTACACATAGCCATGGATATGATAGGAGGTAGGCTACTATATTGTGTGTGTGTGTGTGTGTGTGTGTGTGTGTGTGTGTGTGTGCGTGTGCGTGTGCGTGCACGCGTGTGTACTATATATAAATAAAATAAAAAATAAAATAAACTAACCCTAACCCTTTGTCTAAGGAGTCTTCCTTAATAGTTTATGTAGAGAGTCTTTTTTCTACCAGTTTTCCTTTATATTTTGAGACCACTGCACCTGCAGTCAATCCTGAATAAAAGACAAAGTCAACAGTTTACCCGGTACTACAGGACTTGTGACAGCCAGCTTCATAGAGACATATTATAGGCAATTGAGACAGCACCCTCTCGGGGTAAGGCAGAACGGTGAACTGCAGGTCAGCCCATAAAAGCCATTCTAATTCAACTGTAGTTAGCATACATTTAAAATAATCCAACATCCTAGATTATATCTATATTTTGAACCTGTGACTTAAATACATTTTCTACCTACCAAGGAGGTCTGGCGGTAAATGATAAATTAAAATGTGAGTGTACTGGCTTGGACTCCCCATGCATAGAAGAATTATTCATTGTAAATAGTATTTTTTTTTTAATACTTTAGTTTTACTTACACTCGTTTGGTAGGGCTTGTTTTCAAAAAATGATTTGACCATTATTGGATTTATTTTTATTGCACCAAGTTACATTCATGTTCAGTACCATCTCTGTGATGATAATATGTAAAATAAATCATCCTATCTTTGAAATTCCTGCAAAACAGAACCCAGACATCAGGAGTGAGTTTGTTGTGTCTGACTTCCTCTGTGTCAGCCTGACTTGCAAAGCATGGTGTGTGAAGGCACTTCACCCTCAAGTGGATAGTTTTGGCCATAACACACCTCAACCAAATGGTAGAGATGGCTTAATCAGGTTGAGTTAAGTTCAGCATTGTTTTCAATGAGAAGTAGTGACTTAAAATGTGCTCTACCATTTGGTTGAGCAGACTGTTTAACATTGTTAAACTAAAATAGATTATTTGAACAGGTTGTTCATGATTATGTTTTTTTTTATCATACAGGTTGTTCACCTGCTGTTTTTCTAGTCCACCTCATTGATACAACACAGAATGGACGACCAGACACCTTCAGCTCCATCTTCAGCTCCACACACCCAGGTAGGACACATACTTTATTTTGTTCACTTCGTTATTCGGGTTGAGGGCATGAAGTCTCTTTAAACAGCATTGTTTTATTTTATTGTCTGATAAAGTTGGCCAATGAAAAGAGTGGCATCTGTTCCTTGACCTAGTGGAAATGTGCGTGCAAAACTTCACACAGGCTGTGTTCATGATTTGAGATGTTTTTGGCCACTTTATCGCTGCTTGCAGCTATATTTATTATTATTATTGCGACCGTCAGGTCGCAGTTACTATCGAAACCTCCACCGCTGTCAGTCAGTCCGTCCGTCCGTCCGTCCGTCCGTCCGTCCGTCCATCAGTCCGTCCGTCCGTCCATCAGTCCGTCTGTCTGTCCGTCACGTCATGTCACGTCATGTCACGTCACACTTTTGCCCTACTCATATCTCCACCACCGTTGCTCCTATCCATGCCAAACTTTGCACACACACTCCTTGGCTGCCAAACCACAACCCCTCAAAACTCACATGGACCTCTTCTAGCGCCACCATGATGAAAATACAGATTCGATGGCATTTCAAAATTGCATTGCAAAAGGGTGCAGGAAGGGTGGGCACCTAAACATTGTGGGCACCAATTTGTTTGCCTTTTTTAAATGAAAACAACACATTTGAAACAATGTAGGCTTATTATCTTTTTTTTTTATATTTGTTTTTGAGCTTTTATGCCTTTATTGATAGGACAGTAGACTGACAGGAAATGGGGGAAGAGATGGGGAGTGACACGCAGCAACGATCGTCCGGATCGAGAATCGAACCGGCGATGCCGCCAGGTGTCCATGCCTATGTGGCAATGCCTAAGTGGTATGCACCTGTACCAGTAGACCAGCAGGCACCCAGGCTTATTATCTTTTACCCAAAAATCGGGATCAAATCGAAAATCGGGGATTTTATTTTTAGGCCATATCGAGCAGCCCTAATACATTGTAGATTTTGACACATTGTGAGCTTGTAGATCTGCTATTTTCAAATTATTTTATACATTTAGAAAATTTGTACTAATTACTTTTTGTACTTTTGATTTGATGATGATGACTCAAGTGAACTATTCATTCATGTAATACTTTTGATTACTTCTTCCTCCATTTAGCAAGCTTAATATAACATACCGGTACAGTAGTATATAGGGTGACCACCCGTCCCGCATCTCGCGGGACAGTACAGAAAATGGACCGTCTGTCCCCCGTCCGGTAAAACATAAAATCGCTAGCTGTGCAGTGCGGAGCGCACTGTTGTTGTAACATGGAGAACACGTCCAGGAGAAGTCTGCTTGTTGTTGTTCGTTAGTCCCATACATCAGACTGTTTTTAGACTGGTGGTTGCAACTGCCACAGCAGGCAGCGTATAGCGAGCAGCACAGCCAAACGTAGCCCCCAGCCAGACACCCGCTAGTCTCAGTGACTGTAGAATAGTGGAGGAACAGCACACGGTGACGATGAGTGCTGCCAAGTCTGATTATTATTATAAGCCACGTTGAGCTTGTTTTTATGTAAAGTTGCTTGTAAATAATGGTGGTTGCGGTGAGCTTGTAGATCGGCTCGGCCACTTTCAAATAACCGACGTATATTGGTTTAAATAGCTCACATGGCCTATATATTCACTTATTTAGGCCTTGTTTTCATAGACCTGGTTACTTATTCCTCGCAAAATGCGGCAACACAGTGAACACACCCGTCTCTTTTGGTTATAGTAATGGAAATTTACAGAGGCTATTTGCTTAAGCTTGTAGCCTATAGTAGCCTAATTGTATCTCTTGTAGCATAATTTGTTCCTAAATAAAGCACTTTGAAGACGATGGCCAATATTGATGATAACATAATAGAAAAAAATATGATTTTTTTCCCCTTTTTATTTTATTTATTCTGGTTGAAAAGCACTACACTACTGGTAGCTACTGTTGTGTTACTGTAGCTACTGTTGTGTTGTTTAATAAATAGGTTTCTGGTTGAAAAGCACTAATGTATCTACTGTTGTGTTGTTTAATAGATAGGTTACTGGTTGAAAAGCACTACTGTAGCTACTGTGGTGTTGTTTAATAGCCCTCTGTAATGATATGAATTACATAACATGAATTTGTACAACAGGATGCTGAAGACGGCTTGACTTCAGAAAGAAGTGATGCAGAAAAAGGTGATTTTTGTCCTAGCTATAAATGTACATTACTATGTATGTGGGGAAGTATAGATGAGAGCTTATTTTATCATTACATTATTTTCTGTGACATTTATCTCAACCAGTCTTTTTTGTCTTGCAAGCAGCACATTTTGTGATGGAGAACAGGGCACGGTTGATTCAACACACATCCACGGTCATGGCTATAGTAGACAGTCTTGGGACCATGGTCCACCATGAGAATTATCAAAAGATTCTAGCTGAGAAGACACCTATCGAACAAATGAGGATGCTGTATACAACAACGCTAGATATAGGTGGTGCAGCAGTCATCAAAGCAGCATTTTACGATGCCCTTAAAGAACATGAACCCCACCTGTTGAAGAAACCTGGTAAGATCAGATGTAGTATTTGATTACTTTATAGCAGAAGTGCCATAGAGTGAATGCATGTCACAGACCAATCAGCAGAAGAAACATGTTGCCATTGTATGTTTCTACAAACCATAGATGCACTGCATTCCAATGCTATACACCTGCCTTGGTGACGTCAGCATGACTCGCTATGGGTGAGCGCCCTCTGGCGTGAACACAGAAGCATTACCTTTGTAAACCTCTGGACATTGTCGATTGGCGGGAACTTGATCACTTTACCTGACAGGACGTTAGGGTTATATTTATTCTGGTTGTATAGCTAAATATAATGGGCCTATATAATATTGCTGGCGGCATCGACGTGATTGGCTAGCCCGCTCCGTTCGGACGGAGCTGGCCAGTTGGGTTCCATACGCGGGATTAATGGCTTGAAACTCCACCTCCCCGCACATGACCACTCCGGTCACCGGACAGCAGCCAAGCACTACGTCCAGGATGCCGACGTTTCCACAAAATATAACAGGTAAGTCGCTGACTAGTTAGCCTGTTTTCTGCTACTTACGTTGACATCATATGATTCATCGGAGGCTTGCTGCTAGCCTAGCCATCTAGCTAAGCCTAGCCTCATTGGCTACACACAGTTTCGGGCTTGAACCCTAACCCGCTACCTAGCATTCATCCGCCCCTACCCCGGGCTAGATTGATTCGCTATCCCTGGGATAAAGTAGCGGCAGGCCTTCCCTCGGCACTGCTTACGCCAGCGAGGACGACGACCAAACCAGTGCCATAGAAATGTGGGAGGAACGGTCCTACACTGGTTCTAAGCATCGCATTTTGCTAAACACCGGTCAAGCGTAAAACAATTACTTTGCAAATTAGTGACACGCTAGGCTATGCTCTGGTGGAGCCAGCTAATCTCTGCTTTGCCTACGGGATGTTACGCACCTCCCCGCATGAGGCCACTCTGCAAACAACCTCGGCTCCACTTGGTGGGATGGGCTACCATCCCCAGACGAGCCGTTTGGGGAGCTCCACCTTGAGGGCCGACACAACAGCAGAGGCCTCCTCCCGCACAATCGTGCGGGAATGTGTATGTGTATGGCCCAGGGGAGACTGTGCCTCAAAAATGAGTGTATGTCACCTGTGGACCTCTATGAGGTTGCGGTGACCGCCATGATGGACGGTGGAGGAATCCCATTGTGGCAGTGCCCTTAGGGGTTCTCTGCCAGGGTGACTGTGGGACTACGACCCTTATGGTTCCCTAGCCCGGACGAATGTGTTTTCTCCAGAAAAAAACTTCCAGCTTGTTTCTGAACGCCCTCTGCATACTAGCAATGGGCTCAAAGAACGGATCCAGTACCACCTACAGATGGAGGCCGCTATCATCCAGTGCCTTAACGGCTGTTGTGCACTGGTCCCGTGGACACTGAATATGCACGCTCCTCTTTACCGGTGGGTCTGGGGCGACAATGCCCCAGCTACCGCAGGAAGGTCAGAACCCTCCTTCCCTCATCCCTGCTGTGGGTAGAAGGGGGGGGGTACATCCTTCCTGGATCAGTGGATCGACAGGTTCGGATGCTGAAGGCACCTCTATACCCAGTATTACACTTCCAAGGCCAGGCCCCCAGCAGGAACCTCCAGCTGTGTGTGTGTGACTTACATACAAACCCCAGCGCCCCACAGGGACGGCAAGATATATAAAGACAGGAAACATAGCTTTCCTATAAAGACGGTCCCGAGGAACAAGACATCCCAGGAGGGGGGAAATGTCTCCCCTTTTTACCCCTTAATGCCTGATAACGCATCTTATAAACCTGGCTTCAGGATCAACTACAAAATAATGTGTTGTTACCTGCAAAGGCAGTGGGGTTCATAGGCATCACCCTAGACTCTGCCTCGCTCACAGCCTGGCTATGGCAGGATGGTCAACAGTTGTTTACGTCCTGCGTATCGTGTTTTCACCTGGACCACGTGGTTCCTTGCGCTTGTCAGGTAAAACGATCAAGTTACAGCCAATCGACATTGTCCTGAAGAATGTTTACCTATAGTAAAAGCTCTCCCATAGAGAGTCACTTCGCTCGTGTTATCATAAAAACCGGGGTTATGCTAGTAATCTATGTTTTTGTCATCCAAGCAAGCGAGAAGTTAGACAAGACGTTTTAGTTGCATACTGACAGGCACATAATAGAATATATATATATATATATATATATATATATATATATTCTATTATAATGTACTTTGAAATTAAACAATCAAGGATTGACTCAACACCGTACATATCCATAGACATGCAACACAAGTCAAAGTATGTGGATCTCAGGATCAATATGAGAACAGTGTTGCCTCAAAGTGGATGTTGGACCTCATGTGGCTAAAGCTATATATGAGAGCTCAACACAAATCCCCACACATTGCAATGAAAGTTGTGCATACTCCCCTAGACGTCTGTTTGAGTCATTTTTTGAAGCCATAGAACATGTAAACTAGGGATTGATATTGATACTATAACACTAGTATTACCAGGGAGTGAGACTATAGAACCTGTACACTAGGGATTGAGACTATAGAACTTACTGATGTCCTTTGTACTTTGCTCATTTAGAGGCTGTGTCTCAACAACAATTCAAGAACAATCTGAAGGAGAAGATTAACTTTTTGCTTGAGTGGATCAAAAAACAAAAAGGGAAAAAAACTCTTCTGAATGAGGTCTTCACAGAGCTCTACATCACAGAGGAAAAGAGTGAAGAGGCCAATGATGAACATGAGGTCAGCCAGATTGAAACGGCATCCAGGAAAGCAGACAGATCAGAAACACCAATCAAATATGAAGACATGTTTGAACCTTCACCTGGAGAAGATGCACCAAGAACAGTGATGACAAAGGGAGTGGCTGGCATTGGTAAAACAGTAACAACACAGAAGTGTGCTCTGGACTGGGCAGAAGACAAAGCCAACCAAAATGTGAAGTTCATGTTTCCATTCACTTTCCGGCAGCTGAACAGAGTGAAGGGAGAGAAGTTCAGCTTGGTGGGACTTCTTCATCATTATTTTGGTAACATCAAGGAAGAAGACATCTGCAGCTTAAAAGGGTCTGGAGTTATGATCATCCTTGATGGATTAGATGAAAGTCGGCTTTCTCTAAACTTCAAAAACCCTGTGAAATGCACTGATCCCAAAAAAACAACCACAGTGGACTTGCTCCTGACAAACCTCATAAGTGGAAACCTGCTTCCCTCTGCTCGCATCTGGATAACCACACGACCTGCAGCCGCCAATCAGATCCCTTCTGAGCATGTTGACAGGATGACAGAGGTGAGAGGATTCTCCGACCCCCAGAAGGAGGAGTACTTCAGGAAGAGATTCAGAGATGAGAACCACACGGCCACAACAATCATCTCACACGTCCAGGCATCACGATGCCTCCACATTATGTGTTACATCCCAGTCTTCTGTTGGATCATTGCTGGAGTTCTGGAGAATATGTTGAGAAAAAGGGTGAAAGAAGCACTTCCTAAGAGCCTGACTGCGATGTTCATCCACTTCATGGTGGTTCAGTCTGAACAGAAGAATACCAAGTATCATGACAGTCAGAGTCCAGCTATAAAGAATAGTCAGGCCATTCGGTCGATGGGGAAACTGGCTTTTGAACAGCTGCAAAAAGGCAACTTGATCTTCTATGAAAAGGATCTGACTGATTGTGGAATTGATATCCCAGATGCAACCGTGTACTCAGGAGTGTTCACACAGATCTTTAAAGAGGAGCATGGATTGTATGAGGACACAGTTTTCAGCTTTGTCCATCTGAGTGTTCAAGAGTTCCTGGCTGCTCTTTATGTCTTCCTGAAATTCATGGACACTGGTGTCAACCTACTGTCAAAATCCTTCAAGTTGTCTAAGCTCGGTAAAAGCAAGGACATGTGCTTCTACGAGAGTGCTGTAGACAAGGCATTGAAGAGTCCAAATGGGCACCTGAACTTGTTCCTTCGTTTTCTGCTGGGCCTTTCATTGGAGACCAACCAGACACTGCTATGTAGACTGCTTCCTGACTGGAGACTGGAGACACGAGACATGTCGCAGATCAATCAGAAGATAATTGAGTACATCAAGAAGATGATCAAGAAGAAACCATCTCAAGAGAAAGTCATCAACCTGTTCCATTGTTTGAATGAGCTGAATGATCATTCTCTGGAGACAGTGATCCAACAGCAACTGGTCTCAGGAACTCTCAACACAGCCAAACTGTCTTCTGCTCAGTGGTCAACTCTGGTCTTCATATTGCTGTCATCAGGAAAGGAACTGGATGTGTTTGACCTGAAGAAATACTCTGCTTCAGAGGAGGCTCTCCTGAGGATGCTGCCAGTGGTCAAAGCCTCAAATAGAGCTCTGTAAGTGAAATGATAACAGGATACAAGTCATATATTATGTCATCATATTTTATAGGCAAGGAAATACAAACATTGCTTACAATCACTATTGTTTCTTCAGGCTGAGTGGCTGTAACCTCACAGAGAGAAGTTGTGAGCGGTTATCATCAGTTATTAGCTCCAGCTCCTCTAATTTGACAGAACTGGATCTCAGTAAAAATGATCTACGGGATGAAGGCGTTCAGAGGCTTTGTGTTGGACTGCGGAGTCCAAACTGTAAACTGAAGACTCTCAGGTCAGTATTCCTGAACCTTTTTAACAGAAGAACGTTTATACTATGGCTTAAATACAAATGGAGTATACCTGATTCATTCATTTATATTTAATGAGGAGACAGATTGTGGAATGTATATATCAGACATCCCTTCACATTTTTATTATAAAGGCTATCAAAACATTGTTGTAACATGAATTAAATTAGAAAATTAAACCAGGGCTATCACCCTTTAGCATATCGCTAACAGCTCCAGTATTAAACCAGCGACAATCTGTTCTTGTCAGTAATAAAGCAACATTAGCATCTGGCTAGCAACTCCAGTATAGAACCAGCGACGCTCTGTTCTCGTCAGTAATAAAGGGAAAGCTGGCCAAAGAGAAGGAGTGTCACAGAGTAGCAGACATTGGCATACGTGCTACATGGAGAGCACAACGCTTAATCAGCTCATCAGCACAAACACATCTGAAACAGATTTGACACAAAACTGTCAACGTAACTGTGACATAGCCACGTAACCTGTTCTTATGTTTGGTTCTGTGTGTGTGTGTGTGTGTGTGTGTGTGTGTGTGTGTGTGTGTGTGTGTGTGTGTGTGTGTGTGTGTGTGTGTGTAGGTTGTCACGCTGCATGATCTCAGAGAAAGGCTGTTCTCATCTGATCTCCGCTCTGAGGTCCAACTCTCATCTGGAAGTGTTGGATTTAAGCTACAATCATCCAGGAGACTCAGTGGAGCTTCTCTCTGCTCTACCACTGCAGAATCTGAGGTATGGATGTTCTAGTAGGTTTAGAGGGAATCATACTGTGATTCTGTGTAGTATTGTTTAATGCTGTAAAATCATTATCAATCAATATTCCTATTATCATATAGAATATTCACTGCTGACTTTGTCTCTCCTCCAACTCCAGTGTGGACCATTGTGGAGAGAACAGATTGCTTCCTTTGAAGTGTAAGTGTGTATTCCTTATCATTCATGAAATCAAACCAGCGAACAAAATATTGAATTTACTTTATTTGTTTATTTGGTCTGGACAATGCTTATTAATGAATGTTAAAACGTGATTTTTGTATTGCTTACACAAGATTAAGTGTAAAATAGGTTTAGCATGAACTAATTTCCATCCATAGTCTCCAAAACATACAAACATAACAATAGAAATACATAGTTAACACAAAACACAACATTCAAACATAACAATGAAAATACATTGATAACAAAACACTCAATTACAATCAAACGCACGCACGCACGCACGCACGCACGCACGCACACACACACACACACACACACTCATCAGCTATTTTAAAATATCTGATGTAAAGCTCACAACCTGTTCTTTGACGTGAAAATGTTTGAAGCATCATAACATTAGGAAGCAAGACCAAATACTACTACATTTACTGCTTATGTATCCCACCATAGTTCTAGACCCTCTGTGATTAGCCAATAGTCTCTGCGAGTTAGTTCCTCTCTAGTCCAATCACACCACAAAGTCAACGTACCATGACGAGCCATGTAATTTGACTCTCACATGACCTAATATAAGTGACGTGATTGGTTACAAACATTAACCAAGGACACAGACTGAAGGAGGGTTGATTAATGTCGTCCCCAGACCTCCGGTCCCTAGGGGGCGATACAAGTTAATATGTCTTCATTCACAAACAATAACACCCCATCTAAACATTTCATTCACAAACAGTAACACAGCATCCAAACTACCATTGAGCGATTTGATAACGATAAACGGTCTTGATATAGAGCTTCTGCCATGGTGTTGTGACATTGCCTGAACCAACCAATTAAAGGAATGAAGCTACAGTGTAGAGTGAGCGTGCACACGCCGCACACACACACACACACACACACACACACACACACACACACACACACACACACACACACACACACACACACACACACACACACACACACATCTCTTCAACCATTATATATCCACATATATATTCATATACACCATTAGGACTGAATGTTAGTAGTAACATTGTTACATTAACATACGTGGACGACTGGACGTACTGAAGAAAGATGCCCCAGCACTAAGTCCAGACCAGCTGGTCAGATGTATGGAGAACCTGCATGACTGGAGGAGACGATGGAGGACTGGTCTGAGGACCACCTCATCATATTCACCTATACTGTATACAGTATACAGTACAGTTCACACAGAAGGCTGATTCATCCCTGATAAAAAACATATTTTTCACAGTTGTGTACATTATTATTCACACAACGCCATGCACAGACAGACAGACTGACTTCAAACAAACCCCAACCCTAACCCTAACCATTGTGGGGACCTACTATTTTGTCCCCACACTGTCAGAGGTCCCCTGCAGGTGGCTGTGTGAACATGCGTTTAGTCCCCATAAGTACAAACTCACACACACACACACACACACACACACACACACACACACACACACACACACACACACACACACACACACACACACACACACAGAGAGAGAGAGAGAGAGAGAGATAGTACTGTACACATCACAATGTGACACGTAGTGTTAGCTTGTAGATCTGCTATTTTCACTATTTTGGTAAACACCTCATTGTTTTAAGGTTTAAAAGGTTCAGCATTAATAAGTGTAAAGTGTGTCATTAGTTGTGATGTTTTTTTCTTACAGATTACTGTCAACTTTCACTGGACCAAAACACAGCAAGCAACGAGCTAATCCTGTCAGAGGAGAACAGGAAGGTGACTTGGACACGACAAGACCAACGTCGTCCTAAACATAAAGCCAGATTTACCCGTTGGCCTCAGGTGTTGAGTAGAGAGAGTCTGCCTGAACATTCTTACTTTGAAGTAGAATGGAGCGATGCTGTTAATATAGCAGTCAGTTATAAAGACATCAAAGGAGAGGAGGGTTCATCAGGCTTTGGATACAATAACAAATCATGGGCGTTATGTTGTACTGATTCATCCTACAGGTTCTATCACGACAACATTCTGACTGACCTGTCAGGATGTCCCTCCACAGTGCAGGGTGTGGCTAGGGGGGTCGTGGGGGTGTACTCAGATCACAGAACAGGTTCTGTGTCTTTTTACACTATTGATGAAAACACAACCCTCCTCCATACAGTAAACACCACCTTCACAAAACCCCTCTATGCAGGGATATATACTCTTGGTACAGCAGAGGTCTGTAAGATCTGGTAAACATGTCCCTGTTAGGGTTAGAGGTCAGGGGTCATGAGTCACAGGGCTCAGAGGTCACAGGGGTCAGAGGTCAGAGGCTTGTTGAGGCAGTGAGCTTGTAGATCTGCTGTGTTCAGAGAGGGGTTTTGAGCTTGTAGATCTGCTGTTTTCAGACAGGGGAGATGAGTTGTGAGCTTGTAAATCTTCTGTTTTCAGACAGAGGAGCTGCGGTGTGAGCTTGTAGATCTGCTGTTTTCAGACAGGGGAGAAGCGTTGTGTGCTTGTAGATCTGCTGTTTTCAGACAAGGGATATGTGTTGTGAGCTTGTAGATCTGCTGTTTTAAGACAGGGGAGATGTGTGGTGAGCTTGTTGATCTGATGTTTTCAGACAGGGGAGATGTGTTAACAGAGGTTTACTATAAATAATGAAACAATGGATTGTTTTATGATGTCTACTGTATGATGTGTACATGGTGTAGCATTCTGCTAGTGTTTTTTTATGTTGTGTTGTGTTGTGTTGTGTTGTGTTGTAAATACGTATTGTAAATACTTTTATTCTATTGTTTTTAGTTTTATTGTTTGTTGTTTTTATTTAATGCTCTACTGGGTTTTGTGACATTTTATTTACTCATGAAATGAAGAAATTTTACCAAAACGTGGATAATTTCATTCACTCTACCTGTTCTATGTGATGAATAGAATTCTAAATTAAGTTCTGTTTCATTTTAAACATATAAAGATGTGTCCGTATGAATAAACAACTTCAAGACACTGATATGTTCATTACAGTATGATGTTATTTCTATTTATGATGTTATTTATATTCATGATCTAAATCAGTGGTTCTCAACCTTTTCAGGCCACGACCCCCAAAATAATCACATTTTAAGTGGGGACCCACCCCCACCCTAAGAGCATTAAGAGTTGAGGCATTACATTTTGTATAACACGGTTCTATTGTGAAAATAGCAGATCTACATGCTCACAATGCCTCGCAGCGCTCACAACGCCTCGTGTTGTGAGGTGTTGTGAGCATGTAGATTGGCTATTTTCACAATTTCTGCCTCTAATATTTGACAATTTTGGCAATGTTTAGTTTGTCATTTTAGACTAAAGGTAATAAAGTCCTTAAATTGTCACTTTAGAAATGTGCAGATAGCCTATTTACACTTAAAGAACCAGTGAAATGGCTATTTTGGACATTTTATTTTGAAGTTTCAGTCTGAAAAGGAAGCCTGTGTGTTTCTGAACCAGTCAGAAGGGACCATCCCTTCAGGCAATGGAACGTAAAATCTGAGTCATGTGATGTCTAATGTTTTGTTTATAGCCCTCATTAGCAAGGCAGAGAGACATCCAGGCTACATATTGTACAGAATGGTTGTTACCAAGTTGCTTATTATTCTAACCTATAATGTCTACACATACATATTTTATTGTGCTCATTAAGTTTACAATGAGTAATACATAGTTTGGACCCATCTTGAATGAGATTCAAAACAGAATAGCTCTGTAATTAAAATCAGTTGTGTTTGGAGGATACAAACAGGGGAATGCAATCAAGGTTCATTTATATTCAAGAGGACCTGTCTATGTCATCACGCAGCACATTTCTGTTCACAGGAAATAATTAAGAATGGGCTATTTAGGGACTTTTGATATAGAAATACACAAAACTGTTCTATTTTTTGGCATCTAGTGTTAGGAATGCCCATATGATTACCACAGATAAGCTCTAAAAGTGTGAAAAACTTATTTTTTCATTTCACTGGGTCTTTAAACTTTATGTTGGTCTGTTAACTGTTGAGTGAGAAAACAATGTTTCACATTAAGTTAATCATCTGGGGACCCACCAAAATAATTTGGGGACCCCACTGCAGGTCCCGACCCACAGGTTGACAACCACTGGTCTAAATAACACAGTAGAAGAGTAGAGGTTTGAGGTCCTTCTTAAAAAAAGGTTTGAGAACTATTGATTCAGAACATTTATAGAACTATTGATTCAGAACATTTATAAAACTATTGATTCAGCACATTTATAAAACTATTGATTCAGAACATTTATAGAATCTGGAAAGGAATAAAGTCAACACTGGTTTCTATTGCTTTCTATTGCTTGTTATTGTGGCCTCCTGGTGGCGCTATAATAGGCCAATGTGAAAAGGGTGCCATGTGTTCTTGGGCCTTTCACGGGAATGTGCGTGCAATATTTTCACACAGATCACAGACGTGTTCATGATTTGAGACATTTTGTTAAAAAAGCAATCCTGCAAACTTTGGAATCAAAGGTTATCTAATGATAGAATATGAAATATCGGACAGATCCGTCTTGATCAAATGACTATAGAGATACTGTGAACTGATTTACATGATTTCTGGATAACATCTGATGGAGGAGGAGGAGAAAAAATAGTTTGACAGAGGTGGGCCTCCTGGTGGCGCTATAAAAGGCAGATGTGAAATGTGCAGGGCAGAGGTTTTTCCTTGGCCTCTAGGGGAGAAGCTGCAGTCTCGCAGACCACGTGAGGAGCGCTGATGCCTGAGGAGAGGAGAGGAGAGGAGAGGAGAGGATCCTATAACAGTAAACTACCACATACATATACAGTGGTGGAAAAAAGTAATCACATGTAAACATTTGAGTGCTGTTTCCTACCACTGTGTGCACGTGATAATGAGCGTGCTCGCATATCAATCAAAAACATTCACACATTACAAAACCGGACGATCAGCGCAAATTAGCATATTAATCACACTGGCTGGGCGCATATCGCTCCTTTGTGTGACCCAAGACATACTGTAGTAGGACACAAAAGTACAAAAAGTACACAAAAGTATACCCAAAAGTACACAAAACTACCGAATAGTACACAAAACTACCCCAAACTACCCAAAGGTATACCCACAACTACCCCAAACTACCCCATATTACCCAAAAGTACACAATAGTAGGCAGGGGCAGGCACCCATGCGGTCCCTGGCAGGCGACCCACCACCGGGGCCCGCCACGGACCCCCGTGTACCCCGGTGGCGCCGGAAAAAGCAAATGGAAAAATAAGCAAATCTAGCAGATCTACAAGCAACTGCTCCACTCCACACGCCGTGGCTTGGCCGGGGAGGGGTCCGTGGACCCCCGCTCCTCCACCAGGGCCCTGCGGAGCCTCTCGTGGACCCCCGCTGCGTCCCCCAGCACCTAGACCGGCCGGGGAGGGGTCTGTGGACCCAAAAGTATACCCAAAACTGTACCCCAAACTACCCAAAGTTGATTGATGGGAAAATTATGATCAAATTCAGGTTTGTGTGTCTTAGTACATGTGTTTATTATAGATATCTGGCGTATAGTTGAAGCATTCCATTTCATTGTGATTATTATGATATGATTAGGCTATGCCATGCTTTCAACAGGTCTGACTCTTTTTCTTCAAAAAAGAAATGGATAATCAAAATTATGGTAAGCAATAGTGAAGCAAAACAGCATACTATATTGCAGTCAGATTAACAATATTCACTACATTGTAAATGAAAAAAAAAAATACAAAACAAGAATTGACAATTGCTTGTTTTACACTCACACATGACATCTCAGATGAGAACATCTCCTGAAACATGTTCAGTCATAACATTTTATTTTATTTTTTCCATGTAGTCTGCAAACAGGCCCTTTGTAATGTAACTGCTGTACAGTCATACTTGATTTGTTTTTGGGATTTTAATGCCTTTATTTGATAGGATAGTAGACTGACAGGAAATGGGGAGAGAGATGGGGAATGACATGCGGCAAAGGTCGTCCGGATCGGGAATCGAACCGGCGACACCAGCAGGCATCATAGCCTAGTATGTGGTATGCGCCTTGACCACCAGGCCAGCGGGCGCCCCTACTTTTGTGTAGTTTTGTGTAGTTTTGTGTAGTTTTGGGTCCACAGACCCCTCCCCGGCCAGTCTAGGTGCCGGGGGACCGCAGCGGGGGTCCACAAGAGGCTCTGCGGGGCCCCGGTGGAGGGTCGGCGGCGAGGGACCCCCGGGGACCCCCCCTGAGGAGCGGGGGTCCGCGGAACCCTCCCCGGCCAAGCCACGGCGTGTGGAGTGGAGCAGTAGCTTGTAGATCTGCTAGATTCGCTTATTTTTCCATTTGCACCGCCGGGTTACACAGGGTCCGTGGTGGGCCCCGGTGGTGGGTCGGCCGCCAGGGACCCCCTGGGTGCCGGCCCCTGCCTACTTTTGTGTACTTTTGGGTAGTTCGGGGTAGTTTTGTGTAATTTTGGGTACTTTTGGGTATACTTTTGGGTAGTTTGGGGTAGTTTTGTGTACTTTTGGAAAGTTTTGAGTATACTTTTGGGTAGTTTGGGGTAGTTTGTGTACTTTTGGGTAGTTTTGGGTATACCTTTGGGTGGTTTTGTGTACTTTTTGGTCCACAGACCCCTTCCTGGCCGGTCTAGGTGCCGGGGGACCGCTGCGGGGGTCCACGAGTGGCTCCGCGGGGCCCAGGTGGAGGGTCGGCGGCGAGGGACCCCCCCTGAGGAGCGGGGGTCCACGGACCCCTCCCTGGCCAAGCCACGGCATGTGTAGTGGAGCAGTAGCTTGTAGATCTGCTAGACTTGCTTATTTTTCCATTTGCACCGCCGGGTTACACAGGGTGGTGGGCCCCGGTGGTGGGTCGGCCGCCAGGGACCCCCTGGGTGCCTGCCCCTGCCTATAGTGGGAGAAATATGTAACAAAAAAAGGCAAATGTGTTCACTTCCGGCAGAAAGCGTGAAAATTTGCACCTAGGGGTATTTTTGTGCGCTGAATTCAAAAATTGACGGTCCCAAGCACTTTTCCCATGGGATCTGGTGGCTCTCATTCACTTACCATACTAGGGAAAAAAGACCCCCCAAAGAATCTTCTTCAAGTAGCATGTAAGGGGTCAAACTAGGTGTTTTTCGGGATTCTGAATCCATTGCAAGCATTTGTTTTGCACGAAAAACATTCCTTTCCGAGAAATGGACACAACAAAACTTTGAAAAGTGATGACTCGTCACTAAACCATAGTTTGTGGGGTCCATTTCTTCCCCAAGGAATGTTTTTTGTGCTTGGAATGGATTCAGAATCATGAAAACCCCCTAGATAGACCCCTCACATGCTACTTAAAGAAGATTTTTTGGGGGTCTTGGTAAGTGAATGAGAGAAAAGTGAATTTGAGAAAAGTGCTTGGGACCGTCAATTTTTGAATTCAGCGCACAAAAATACCCCTAGGTGCAAATTTTCACGATTTCTGCCGGAAGTGAACACCTTTTTCACATATTTCTCCCACTACTACATTTGTGTACTTTTGGGCAGTTTGGGGGTAGTTTTGTGTACTTTTGTGTATACTTTTGGGTAGTTTGGGATAGTTTTGTGTACTTTTGGGGTATACTTCTGGGTACTTTTGGATAGTTTAGTGTACTTTTGGGTAGTTTGGGGTAGTTTGTGTACTTTTGGGTAGTTTTGTGTGCTTTTGTGTACTTTGGGGTATACTTTTGGGTAGTTTTTTTGTACTTTTGGGTTAGGGTGTACTTTTGGATGTACTTTTGGGTACTTTTGCGTAGTTTGGGGTAGTTTTGTGTACTTTTGTGTACTTACTTTTGTGTACTTTGGGGCAATTAGTTGGACCCATTAAGCCTACTGTTACTGTATTTTCTGAAGATATGCCACACAGTTATGAACCCCTAGTTTAAACCTTGTCTGGAATGTTGTATGGATCTGGTAGGTAGCATCTCTCCATTGCTAGAACCAATTCATTATTATAGTCGGCTCGGTCAGAAATACTTATAATTGTAATAATATAATAATCGGATGCTGCCATTGTTGTTGTTGTCCTTCACTGATCACTTGTTGTCAAAGTTGAAAAGGTGACGTGACTACACAGGTAAACTATTCTTCTTGTAAACATATTTATTTTTAAGTGACCACACCACCATGCTCCCGATAATTTAAAAAATAAGTGAGGACTGCAAAATTAGACAATATCATTCAATGACTTGAGCATTTTAATTATAGGCACAATGTTATTATATACAAATGAAAGACAAATCCAACTCTGACACATCATTTTAAATCAGTGAACAAGTCATTACAAACAATGCATATTTAATGTACTTGGTGAAGACCAATTTTATTATAGTCTACATTTGACCAGAGCTGCTGCGCATAATAGCGCCCTCTAGGTGCACCCCCGCGCATCCTTTCATGTTTACAAATAGGAAACCCGTCTATAGTACTTGTCCAACTTTCATTCCATCTTCCATCTTTCCAGATAAACTTTATTTTGACACGCTACTCCTCCCACAGTTTTTGTGGCACGCACTTGGGTCATCTATCTATAAATGCGAGAAGTCTCTGTGAGTCTGTGTGTATGTAATCCGCGTATCTCGAGAACCGTTCGTCCCGCAGGCTTCAGATTCGGCACGCGCGGTCCCCGCTGCGGCGCAGAGTGCAGTGCTAGGCCTCGACCCGACCCGACGTGCGGTTTACCCGAACCAGCGCAAAACGTTCGGAATCTCCTTATGCGGAGCTGATTGTTGACATCAGGCTGTTCCGGAGGAAATCGGCGCAAGCGCTGACTCATTGTGACATCACATCATAAAAGGCTCTGACATCACGTACGCCACATGAGTCAACAAAAATGCCATGGTTACGTATTGAATGTCATCAGTATGACATAACCGAACCACGGGTATGATGGGTATTGCCTAACAACCGGAGGGGCATCATTCCCCACGGGTGGCAAAGCAAACAGGCTGCGTATACTGCTCAAGATGAAGACAGATACAGAGATGGGGTTTGCGTTAAAGGGTGGGGCATTCATTCCCTATTTACATCGTTCCTGAGTAGGCCAGTCCCCGACTAGACGATTGGCCGCCCTAAGGGAAGCGATCTCCATATATGGGCATAAAAGGGACATAGACAGACAGATATCTCCATATATGAGCATGATATATCCATATATGGCCAGGCAAACAGATGGTCTAAACGGGTCCTATGACAACAGTTATAATGGGGTTTGCATTAAAGGGTGGAGCATTCATTCCCTATGTACATCGTTCCTGAGTAGGCCGGCACCCGACTAGACGCTTGGCCGCCCAAAGGGCAGAGATTCCATACATGGGCATAAAAGGGACAAGGACAGACAGATACAGAGATCTCCATATATGGGCATAACATGGACGCAAACAGACAGATATCTCCATATATGGGCATAAATGGACACAGGCAAACAGATGGTCAAAACAGGTCGTATGACAACAGGTATAATGGGGTTTGCATTAAAGGGTGGGGCATTCATTCCCAATTTACATCGTTCCCGAGTTGGCCAGGTCGCCGACTAGACGCTCGGCCGCCCGCTTCTAGTATGTTAAATTGACCGGCTTCATCAGGAATCGTGTGCTTGCATTTTGCTAAAACATATTAGTTTAATTACTTGTGCCAGCAGAGGGCGCAAGTACTACTCTCTGTGTTGTGTTTCCAACCAACAGTATGCCTACAAAGGCAGGGCAGGTGGCAGGTGCAAGTTGGCACCTCGATAGAGTGCAGTCTAGTTTATATCAATGTATTTGTGAATACATTTTCTCCTTTGACTTGAATGGGAAAATACAAGAATCCAACTTTTCCCAAATATGGAGATGACTGACATCATAGGTGTCTGACGTCAGACCACATAAGACTGACACATTATGTCCATATATGGGTATTCCAAGATATGGGCTTAATATTGATGACATCAGAGAATTCCATATATTCCATATTTGCACAATTGTGACTCACGCCACGGCAACCACACTTGCAATTTCTCAGAATTGCATCTTTCTAGTACCATGTTGTCCATGCCATGCCCCATCTTGCCCAAGTATAGAGGTGCCCAAATATGAAGTTCCATGGGTACTGTCTGTCACTGTTCACATCACATCATCAACCTCCTCTGGACTCATTACTCTGTTGGACATCTAACTGCTAGTTTAGTTCGAAAAGACAAGTTATGGTGTGTTTCTAGCTTGGCTCTTGAGTTCAGCGTTTCAGATTTTAAGCCTCAACTATTGACCTCAGATCTTCATGGAACTAGCTCTGCCCACATTTAGGACGTTTTCGTATTATTCTTTGAGCCTTTGGGCTCTATTTTGATTGTCTTAACTCATTTACCGCCTCCCCCGATAGTCCAGAGAAAATGCCAATGTCCCTCTCCGCCAGGCCCGATAATCCAGAGAATTTGCTTTTATATAATGTAATGTTTAATTACACTCTCCCCAGCCCGTGACAATGTTTGAGCCTTCTGTCATAAAGGAAACTAAAAATATCAATCAAAGTAAGTGTGTTTGAAAACAAGAGTGTAACTAGAAAAGAACATTTCTAAGAAATTTTAAGTGTGCCTGCAGCTCGCTAAGTGTGTGCAACCTTGTGTAGCGGTTGGTGTTAGCATTAGCGTTAGATTAGCGCTAGATTTTTTAACATTAGCATTTTTTGCATTAGCTTTAACATTATCGACTGTACAACAAACGGTTCATGAGATATAGAGGCACTTCCTGTTTGGCGAAGGGCACTTCCTGTTTGGTGAAGGAAGCATCAATTAAGGTTAAGGACTCTTAATCAAGTCATATGACACCACCCACGCGTCTGTACGACAAACGGTTGATGAGATATAGGGTCACTTCCTGTTTGGTGAGGGGCACTTCCTGTTTGGTGAAATAGGCCCCAATTAAGGTTAAGGACTCTTAATCAAGTCATTTGACGCCACCCACGAGTCTGTACGACAAACGGTTCATGAGATAAAGGGTCACTTCCTGTTTGGTGAGGGGCACTTCCTGTTTGGCGAAATAGGCCCCAATTAAGGTTAAGGACTCTTAATCAAGTCATATGACAACACCCACGAGTCTGTACGACAAACGGTTCATGAGATAAAGGGTCACTTCCTGTTTGGTGAGGGGCACTTCCTGTTTGGTGAAATATGCCCCAATTAATGTTAAGGACTCTTAATCAAGTCACATGACGCCACCCACGTGTCTGTACGACAAACGGTTCATGAGATGTAGAGGCATTTCCTGTTTGGCGAAGGGCACTTCCTGTTACAGAGGGGCTTAATCAATTACAGCTCATCCCTATTGGCCGGAAAAAGACCAAAGTTGTGTGTGCATTTTAAAGTTTAAGTGACGTAAGTGAGTAATGTGGGTCCCCCATTCGAAGTCAATGGGGGTTTTTGCCCGTAGTTTTTTACGAATTACGTTGCCATGGTAACGCGGATCGGAAAGAAAAGTAATAGCACCCCATTCCCGGCCGAGCCGCACGTTTTGATGTATATATTGCGGTGGTGGCGTAAATCGTGCGGCAGTTATTACGTGCCGAAATTTGTGGCGAAACTTACTTAATTACGTAAGTATGGCGGATTACAATAAGTGTTTTGCCATTGCGTTGCATGGCAGGCACACTTAATAATGTATAAATCTCAATAAAAATGAATAAATCTCCCCATAACCCACAGTGAAGGCATTTCGAGTGGCAGACTGCAGCCCGCAGAGTGCAGACAGCGGCACACGCATGCAGAGGGATGTGGGGCAGGGACGTGCAGAAAATGTTAGAGAGGCAGGGGCGGACATTTCTAAAAGGGCCTTTTGGTGGGCAATTCTCTTGAATGCAGCCTTTTATGGAAAGGGGACATTTGCATTACCATAATAAAATAGCAGATCTACAAGCTTGCAGCACGGCACTCGGTGCCGTGCTGTAAGCTTGTATGTATATTTTTTTGTAATCCCCCTATGAAGAACATTCATGGGGGGCCCGCAGTGAATCCTTGTACCCAGGGCCCAGTATTTGGTCCGACACCCTTGGAACAAAGTCTCAGCCTCTCTGAACCAAAACAACCCACTACAAACACATTAGAAAGCCTGGTGAGGCGAGGTTACAAACACATAAGCAACACATCACCTACTCGAGACAAGATGCGGCGCCAGCGGCGGTCCACTCGACTACCAACTCGATCATCAAGCCCTGCTCGCGGGAGAGATGGAGAAAATGTCCCCTGGCGGAGTCCTCCTGGTCAGGCGACCATGGATTTGTTGTTCTCTGTGCCTTGGTCCGGCGGAGTCGGAAATCAACACACCACAAACCACATCCATTGCCCTCTCTTGCCACCCTCGGGACCCCGAAATCGGTGGATATTCCAGGTCTGAGGAAAAGGGTTGCGTCCATATAACTCCCAGCTGTACGGTAAGTCTCCTGACTCTCCTCCTTGTCTGAAACAAACGATGGATCCCAGGATGAGTGCAGTCCAACAACTAAGGGACTGAGTTACTAGGGCCCAAGGTGGAGGAGGGGCCTTAATTATTTTATACTTTAGCTATAGAAAAATAGCAGATATACAAGTTCACAGCTTGTACAGTGTAGATCTGCTATTTATGAAAACTCGTGAAAAGTTGTGCAAATCTTTGAATATATGTATTTTTTATGCGAACATTTGTAACTCAAATTTTGCTTCTGGGGGGTCCCTGGAACTAAATATTTTGAGATGGGGTCCGTGGCCAAATACATATCATTTTGGGGGTCCTTCACATGAAAAGGTTTGAGCACCACTGACATAGAAACATAGGTTTTCAAAAAACCTTAGAAGGATTTGAAATATTCAAAGACTTGCACAAATCTTAAAGGTTTTTCAAAAATAACAGATCTACAAGCTCGCAGTGCTGCACTCTTTGCCGCACTGTGAGCTTGTAGATCTGCTATTTGTCAATAGTTAAAGCTCAAAATGTGAGTGAATGCTTGTACCCAGGGCCCAGAATTTGGTGTGAC
Source organism: Nannobrachium achirus (assembly GCF_963921795.1). Lineage (NCBI taxonomy): Eukaryota > Metazoa > Chordata > Actinopteri > Myctophiformes > Myctophidae > Nannobrachium > Nannobrachium achirus. The sequence goes on from NW_027664943.1 coordinate 61,343, forward strand.
ACCCCTTGTTAAAGTAAATGGTGCCGGTATAGCAGTGGGGCCAAATGCAATCCAAGGTAAGTTTAAAAGATATCTCTCGTGGCTGGCAAGGTACCCAAAAGCTGACACTAAAGACAGGGAAGTCGTGGCAAACAATGGCTTTCTTGAATTCATATATGTGTGTGGGTGCTGTTGTAGTGTGAGGCCTGGTGAGCGGTGCCATTTATGAGTTAATTGTGGGTTCACTTTAGCCCCTTTTCGACTGCAGCTTTAGATTGTGGGTTCACTTTAGCCCCTTTTCGACTGCAGCTTTAGATTGTGGGTTCACTTTAGCCCCTTTTCGACTGCAGCTTTAGCACCACACCGCGCCACATAATTATGATAACTATTGTAATGGCCCCAAATGTCTAGGGGTATTGAGAATCGTGACATAATTCATTATTGACCCCCGGGATTACAAAAACATAGAATTTATTATAATATACCGGTACCAAAAAAACAGCTGTCTGGCTCAGAGCTTGAGGATAACAAAAGACAAACTAGAAGAGAAAATTTCTAAGAAATTTTAAGTGTGCCTGCAGCTCGCTAAGTCTGTGCAACCTTGTGTAGCGGTTGGTGTTAGCATTAGCGTTATTTCATTTGACGCAACCCGCGTGTCTGTATGACAAACGGTTCACGAGATCAAGGGTCACTTCCTGTTTGGTGAGGGGCACTTCCTGTTTGGCGAAATAGGACCCAATTAAGGTCATGGACGATTAATGAATTAAAGCTGCAAGCAGCGATGACCAGGCCCTCGCAGCTCTACCCACGTCACAAGGCCAGCAGCCAATCAGAAACCAAACAGGAAGTCAGCCATTTCGACTAATTAGTGGCGTTTTGGAGCATTTTTGGCCGTTATCACGGGTCGCACTTTAACGACAGTTTTTTGAGAAAAAATTGTTTTGTGAGAAAAAAAATTTGAGAAAAAAACTTTTTTGAGAAAAAGAAATTTTGAAAAAAAAATTGTGAGAAAAAAAAATCTTGAGAAAAAAAAATGTTGAGAAAAAAATAATTTTGAGAAAACAATTTTGAGAAAAAAAAATTTTGAGAAAAAAAAAATTTTGGGAAAAAAATTTGAGAAAAAATTTTTGAGAAAAAAAAATTGAGAAAAAAATGTTGAGAAAAAACATTTTTTGAGAAAAAAAAATTTTTGAGAAAAAAAATTGAGAAAAAAAATTTGAGAAAAAAAATTTGAGAAAAAAGAAATTTTGAGAAAAAAAAATTTTGAGAAAAAAAAAATTTGAGAAAAAAATAATTTGAGAAAAAGAAATTTGAGAAAAAAAAATTTTGAGAAAAAAAAAATTGAGAAAAAAAAATTTGAGAAAAAAAAAATTTGAGAAAAAAAAAATTGAGAAAAAAAGAAAAGGTATGACACCAGCCGCAAGTCTGTACGACAAACGGTTCATGAGTTATAGAGGCACTTCCTGTTTGGTGAAGGGCACTTCCTGTTAAAGAGGGGGCGAGGCTTAATCAATTACAGCTCATCCCTATTGGTCGGAAAAAGACCAAAGTTGTGTGAGCATTTTACATTTTAAATGACGTTGCTAGGCAAAAGTATGGCAGAGTTATGTGGCGCCAAAGTTTCTGGGTTTTTTTCGGAGTCCCCCATTCAAAGTCAATGGAGTTTTTGGGCGTTGTTTTTTGCGAATTACATCGCAATCGGAAAGCGGATCGGAAAGAAAAGTAATAGCACACCATTCCCGGCCGAGCCGCACATTTTGATGTATATATTGCGGGGGTGGCGTAAATCGTGCGGCAGTTATTACGTGCCGAAGTTTCCCCCATTCTAAGTCAATGGGGTTTTTTGGCGTCGTTTTTTGCGAATTACGTCGCAATGGTAACGCGGATCGGAAAGAAAAGTAATAGCACACCATTCCCGGCCGAGCCGCACGTTTTGATGTATATATTGCGGCGGTGGCGTAAATTGTGCGGCAGTTATTACGTGCAGAAATTCGTGGCGAAAGACTTAATTAATGACTTAAGTATGGCGGATTACAATAAGTGTTTTGCTATTGCATAGCAGGCACACTTAATAAACAAACAAATGACAAATAACGAAACAAGACTGGCAAACGAAAAGTAGGCTGTTAACTGAAGGAAAGACTTAACTATAACTCACTAGAATGTAGTCTTTCTGAAGGACTCAAAATATAACACAAACAAAACATAACACAGTTGGGTTCCGTCTGGCTTTTATAGATGCCGCCTTCATTGCCAAAGCCACGGTCACTGGTGACATGTCGTCACACCAGCGGGGTTGATCGGGCCCACTCCGGTCCATCACCATGCCACGCCTCCGCACCAGTCATCCTCTCAACTTTATGAATATGTCAGTTCATCTCCCCTTGTCATTCATAAAGTAATCACCTGGAGCGCACAGGAGAAATGCAATCACAGAAACACAACAAAGGACAAACTGACAATAATCGTGATAGCAACAAGGGTAATAACTAGAAAAGAAAATTTCTACGAAATTTTAAGTGTGCCTGCAGCTCGCTAAGTGTGTGCAACCTTGTGTAACGGTTGGTGTTAGCATTAGCGTTAGATTTTTTTTGGTGTTAGCATTAGCGTTAGATTTTTTAACATTGGCATTTTTTGCATTAGCTTTAACATTATCGACTGTACGATAAACGGTTCATGAGATATAGAGGCACTTCCTGTTTGGCGAAGGGCACTTCCTGTTTGAAGAAGGAAGCACCAATTAAGGTTAAGGACTCTTAATCAAGTCATATGACACCACCCACGCATCTGTACGACAAACGGTTGATGAGATATAGGGTCACTTCCTGTTGTGTGAGGGGCACTTCCTGTTTGGCCAAATAGGCCCCAATTAACTCATTGACTGCCAAGGCACGAGTTTCACGAGTTATTGCAGTACTCCCAGGCTGCCACAGCCCGAGTTTCCCGAGTTGGAAGCCATTTTGAAAAAAAAAAATTTTTTTTTTTTTTTTTTTTTTTTTTCAAAAATTTTTTTTATAAAAAAATTTCTAAAAATGCCTCAAATGTATTAGGCATGATCACAATTGTGAAATTGCATGTTTAGCCCCATAACAAACACATCTTTCAAAATGTCAAAAATGGCTGTTTTGTCTGACTTTGAAGGCTTGTAACTCATGAAGGCCTGAACGGATTTCCAAGCGTATTTTTTTGTTTGAAAGCTTTTAAAAAGTACTACACATATAATGCATATATGGTGCATGGGCGTGCACGATCCGTGCACAAAAGATTGATCCGTGCACTCGAAATTTAGGAAGGTGGCAGTGTTTGTTTTGTCTGACTTTGAAGGCTTGTAACTCATGAAGGCCTGAACGGATTTCCAAGCGGATTTTTTTGTTTGAAAGCTGTTAAAAAGTACTACACATATGATGCATATATGGTGCATGGGCGTGCACGATCCGTGCACTAAAAATTGATCCGTGCACTAGAAATCTAGGATAGTGGCAGTCTGGTACTTGGGGGCCATCTTGAAATGGCATTCAATGAGTTAAGGTTAAGGACTCTTAATCAAGTCATATGGCACCACCCACGCGTCTGTACGACAAACGGTTAATGAGATATAGGGTTACTTCCTGTTTGGTGATGGGCACTTCCTGTTTGGCGAAATAGGCCCCAATTAAGGTTAAGGACTCTTAATCAAGTCATTTAACGCCACCCACGAGTCTGTATGACAAACGGTTCATGAGATAAAGGGTCACTTCCTGTTTGGTGAGGGGCACTTCCTGTTTGGCGAAATAGACCCCAATTAAGGTTAAGGACTCTTAATCAAGTCATTTGACGCCACCCACGAATCTGTACGACAAACGGTTCATGAGATAAAGGGTTACTTCCTGTTTGGTGCGGGGCACTTCCTGTTTGGCGAAATAGGCCCCAATTAAGGTTAAGGACTCTTAATCAAGTCATATGACGCCACCCACGCATCTGTACGACAAACGGTTCATGAGATGTAGAGGCACTTCCTGTTTGGCGAAGGGCACTTACTGTTACAGAGGGGGCAGGGCTTAATCAATTACAGCTCATCCCTATTGGCCGGAAAAAGACCAAAGTTGTGTGTGCATTTTAAAGTTTAAGTGACATTGCTAGGCAAAAGTATGTCAGAGTAATGTCGGGCCAAAGTTTCTGGGGGGTTTTTCTGAGGCCCCCCATTCAAAGTCAATGGGGGTTTTTGAGCGTAGTTTTTTACGAATTACGTTGCCATGGTAACGCGGATCGGAAAGAAAAGTAATAGCAGACCATTCCCGGCCGAGCCGCACATTTTGATGTATATATTGCGGGGGTGGCGTAAATCGTGCGGCAGTTATTATGTGCCGAAATTTCCCCCATTCTAAGTCAATGGGGTTTTTGGGTGTCGTTTTTTTGCGAATTACGTCGCAATGGTAACACGGATCGGAAAGAAAAGTAATAGCACCCCATTCCCGGCTGAGCCGCACGTTTTGATGTATATATTGCGGGGGTGCCGTAAATCGTGCGGCAGTTATTACGTGCCGAAATTTGTGGCGACATTATTGCGACCGTAGGTCGCACTTACTACAGAAAGCTGCTCGAGGTGTCCGTCTGTCCGTCCGTCCGTCCGTCACACACGTCACACGTCACACTTTTGCCCTGCTCATATCTCCGCAACCGTTGCCCCGATCCATGCCAGATGTTGCACACACACTCCTTACCTGCCAAACTACAACCTCCAAGAACCCCCGGAGCTCCAGGGACCCCCAGCTCCCTCGGGGACCCCCAAGTGTAAAAAATGAGCACATGTGCAAAAATTACCAAATGACCACCCCAACGGGGCTGCTCACGGGGCATTCCCAGGGACCACCCACTCCTGGTGCTCCAGAACGGATGCAAAAGTGGTGGCGCCCCCAGTGGAGGACCCCCTGCCACTGCAGCTCACATAAAATGCCGTAACTCGGGCTAGGAGCGACCGGGAGAGCCGGGGCCGGTACCTATTCGTCCGCCTTGGCGGCGCAGAGACCCCACCCCTCATTTCTCACATGGCCCTCTAGCGCCACCATGAGGCCGATTCAGATTTTGCCCTAAAATCACGAAAATCACTACACAGTATGTCTACACTCATGTCATCAACATGGATCAGGAAGATTTTGGAAAAACACATTTTGCTCTATTTGTGGAGATAAGTGACCTACGGTCGCTTATCTCCCGATTAGGGAGTCTTACTGGTATGTAACTAACTAACTGCAGCTCGCTAAGTGTGTGCAACCTTATATAGCAGTTGGTGTTAGCATTAGCATTTGTTAGCATTAGCATTTGTTAAAATTAGCATTTTTAGCATTAGCATTTGTTAGCATTAGCATGTGTTAGCATTTGTTAGCATTAGCATTTGTTAACATTAGCATTTTTAGCATTAGCATTAGCATTTGTTAGCATTAGCATTAGCGGTTAGCCGTTCGGGACTGTGGGACCACCCACCGAGTTTGAGACCAGTAACGTGTTGGGAAGTGGAGACATGGCTGTTTAAAGCCCAGCCAATAGGAAGGCAGGGGGGGCGGGGCTTAAGCAATTACAGATAATTCCTATTTGCCATGTAAGTACACACAGCGAGTTTCGAGATGGTACCATGCTGCAAACAGGAGATATAGCTGTTTAAAGCTAAGCCAATAGGAAGATAGGGGCGGGGCTTAAGTAATAAGTCCCTATTAGCCGTTTAAGTCCAGACACCAAGTTTCAAGACGATACCATGCTGTGAACTGGAGTAGTGGCTGTTTAAAGCCCAGCCAATAGGAATACAGAGGGGGCGGGGCTTAATCAATTACAGCTCATCCCTATTGACCGGAAAAAGACCAAAGTTGTGTGTGCATTTTAAAGTTTAAATCACGTTGCTAGGCAAAAGTATGGCAGAGTTATGTGGCGCCAAAGTTTCTGTTTTTTTTTTTTTGAGTCCCCCATTCAAAGTCAATGGGGGTTTTTGCGCGTAGTTTTTTACGAATTACGTTGCCATGGTAACGCGGATCGGAAAGAAAAGTAATAGCACACCATTCCCGGCCGAGCCGCACATTTTGATATATATATTGCGGCGGTGGCGTAAATCGTGCGGCAGTTATTACGTGCCGAAATTTCCCCCATTCTAAGTCAATGGGGTTTTTGGGCGTCGTTTTTTACGAATTACGTCGCCATGGTTACGCGTATCGGAAAGAAAAGTAATAGCACACCATTCCCGGCCGAGCCGCACGTTTTGATGTATATATTGCGGCAGTTATTACGTGCCGAAATTTGTGGCGACATTACGTACTTAATTAAGTATGGCGGATTACAATAAGTGTTTTGCCATTGCATTGCATGGCAGGCACACTTAAATAACTAAGTATGGCGGATTACAATAAGTGTTTTGCCATTGCATTGCATGGCAGGCACACTTAATAATAATAATAATAGATGTTCATAAAGTTAGGGATAAACTTCATCACAATCGTCCACAACTCATTCCTCTCAAAATCCTCTTCTTCCACTTGATTTGCTTGGTTGCTGCAGGTTTGCAGCTTACACATGTGCATCTCAGACCATTTGCAAGGCATGGGCAGTCTGATAATCATAATCATTCACTCCACAGCCAGATCCCGATCGATCACTAACCTTCCATCCATGATCCATTGGATGCGGTACACTGGGATTGCTCTCCAAACACCTCCGCCACATAGCAGCCTGATAGTTTGCCCGTAAGGCATGCATGAAGGGACAATCTTCACAAGGGGGAAGTTGACTTGAATCAACTTCACCACGCTTTGCACACAACAGATGGTAGCAAAGCTTGTTCACTTCAGTTGTGCTTGTGGAAGGCAGGTAGGCTACATATGACATGTTACCTCCTGGAGATTTCTGAAAAGCTCATCTTGCTAGACTTCAGTTCGACATGGCTGACTTTCCACATCCAGTGAATGCGCTGACTGTATGACAGCCTGTGAAGGAATGCATTCCAATCAGAGCATCACAGACTCCATCTCCCAATGCATCACTCAGCTTGCTGATGTCAGTGAACCTTGTACGGCTTTTAGTGCGACATTTTTGGTACATGGGACACTGAATTCTCTTGCCGACCCCTATACATATAACCAGGACATCTGTGTCCTCTGCTGTAACTACAGTAGGAGTAGGAGGCGAGTGTCTGCTTCTTTCTGGGTACTCGACAGCTCTGGAACCTCCTCCCATCGTTCCCTTGTGAGTTTGAAACAGGCATCCTCACAGGTAACATACAACACTTTGTCCTTAATCTTGTGAAGTTGATCTTTCCATTCCTCCACCAAGCTACACAAAAGCTTTCTCCACTGGACGTGTATATTGTGGCCTGGCGCAATACACCTTCGTTGAATGCCTGATTCTGCACCTCTTTTTGGCCTCTCCAAATCTTTGATGGACATCTTTCTGTACTTGTCAAAGATGACATCAATACGCTTGCTCTGACCACCTTGATACAGAACTTGAGCAAAGACTGACTGTTGTAAAGGGTGGATTGTTGTGAGGGGTTTAGGGCTGGTTAGGCTGTTAAATCGCCATTGGTGCTTCGATTATAAAGCATGAGTGGTTGTAACCATGTGTTATGGTTTATTTCTAAGTAAACAGAGAAAATATAATACATAATTAGATACAATTTTACATCCACGCAATTCAGGTCACATTGGTGCCTCCAGGCCAGGCTCTGCTGCTGGTGTTACCTCTACTGCTGCCACACTAGGACTGAGGACAAGCAGCAGGCACTACTCTGGCAGTATTTATAGTCCAGTCACTGTTTAGGGGAGTGATCACAGGTGTGGAGGTTGAGTGGCACAGGTGAAGGGTGGAGCCAAGTCCAGGGGAATTAGCCAGGGGGAGGTTGGTGACTAGTATAGACTTCCCTAGCATGACCCTTTTGTACACTGACATTTGGGCAAAGTTCTTCCCATTCATCTTTTGGACCAGCCTCATTCCATCTATGAAAGTGGCTGAGGGCTCAGGGATGGCCTCTGCTGGGATGACAAGCTTATCCAACTCCCTGGCAAGAGCTGCCTTGTTGGTCTTACAAAGAGATCCATCTCTGTTAGCCAGGGCCCATGGCAAAGGTCCAAGTGGGTGTGCAGTTCCCTGCTTTCGGCAACAAGAATCACATGCCTAAACAGCTACTTATCAGCCTTGAGGATAACTTATTTTTTGTTGCAAGCGATACGTGATGTCTTGCCAATGTATGAGAAGGTCTTCAGCTTCTTCATTAAACTTTTTAGAAAAATTCATTGCACAATGTTCACACAATCAATAAGTGTATAATTAATTGATCATTGGAAATGTGTACAGGTGTGATTATAAATAAAGAATACAGCAAACCAAAACATTCTGTTATGTTCTTTGTGCAGCCTGGATTTGATCAAATAGCTCCTGCAGCTGTTTTATAATAAATATTAACGATGCATTTTAATGTGACACTTTATGTCTTGGAGGAGTTGCTTGTAAAAACTTAAAAATATGAACAAAATAAAAAGAAAATAAACAAAAATAAAAATAAAACAATTCACAGGAGGACGTTCTCTTTAGCTTGAACTCTTCATACGCTTCTTTACCAATTGTATGGGCTTGAAGAAGGTCTTTAGCAACATTTGGAGGTGCAGCAATGCCGGTGGACAAACTGACAAGGTTTTCATGGTCAGGATCAAAAGGACTGATCCAGCTGGTATCCATAATTTGGACAAGTGATCAGCTTCATCCTTCTTGATTCACCGGTCATGTCCCTAAGCTGCCTCATGTATCTGCTCCTGTACTCAGATGTGAGGTAGTAGCGACTTTAAGCTAGATGATTTTCAGGACGGCAACGCCAGGCGGACTACGGCTGCTATGACGTAATCGCTGTAGCGATCAAAATGGTTAAGCAAAGCCTCGGCGGCGACGGGTTCCCACCCCTTTCACTGAACGCTTTGGTTCCCATGGCGACGCGTACACGCAGCAGACGGAGTAGGCGTTACGTGGGAAGGGACCTTCTGCCGTAGTAGAGACGGCAGGTTTATCTATCGAGCGCGGATCATTTCCGATTACCGTACATCTGCCGTTGCCGTAGCGTTGCTTAAGGTCGCTAGTATCTTGCCACTGCCCCCTCCCTGAGACTGAAGCCCTTTGTTCCGGCAGGAGTTGCATAGATGCATAGATAAATAGGGAATAGCTTACCTTGTCATAACACCATGGTGGGATCATCTGTCTGATAGCTGCAAGCATCCAATTGCCTTCCCTTGAGCCTCTGATTAGAGCTAACATGACTTCTACAAGGTCATGGTAGGTCATCCAGAGCGCAGACACACTTGGCCTCTCTGAGGGACCCCTGATACACTATGAACAGTTCCTGGACACGTATACAAGACTCTGTCTGCTGCAATTTCTCAAAGGTTTCCTGGCAAACCTCACTTTTGAAGCTCTCGATACACCTAAGGCAGGGGTGGGCAACTTTGATGATGGAAAGGGCCACTATATTTCCACCTTCACTCCAGAGGGCCACATTGCATATTGCTTCTTCCTACTTTGTCAAATCTCATAGAAAAGAAGCAAAAATAGCCGATCTACAAGCTCAAAACGCATTGCGCTGCGATGCTTTTGAGCTTGTAGATCGTCTATTTTTGCCTCTTTTGAATTGGAATCCTGAATTATTTTTAGTTTTTTTTTATTTGGAATCCTGAAATGTAACATTTTGATTCAATTTCAAACGCATTTAGTTATATACTCATGTTAACTTCATGAACCTAAATACAAATACATTGGACATAAAAATACATTTTAATACTACTATACTAGTCATTAAGCTACTAATATAGATTGATGGAATTAAAGCAGGTCATGTTTGGAATTGTAACACCTGAAATCAATAATATATCAGTATTCCGGTATCAACCTGCAGGCCGCATTAAGTGAGGGTGGGGGCCGCATGTGGCCCCCGGGCCGCCTGTTGCCCATGTATGACCTAAGGGCTTCCTCTAGATCATACATGGGCAACTGGTGGCCCGGGGGCCACATGCTGCCCCAACCTTCACTTAATGCGGCCCTCAGGTTGATATTAGAATACTGATATATTATTGATTTCAGCTGTTACAATTCAAAACATGGAAAAATGAACTGCTTCAATTACTTCAGTTTATATCAGCAGCTAAATGACTAGTATTAAAATGTTATTATATTTGTTATGTCCAATGTATTTGTATTTAAGTTCATAAATTAACATAAGAACATATAAATGCATTTGAAATTAAAACAAAAATAAGTTATTTTTCAGGATTCCAATTCAAAAATAGCAAAAATAGTAGATCTACAAGCTCAAAACGTGTCGCACTGCGACGCGTTTTGAGCTTGTAGATCGGCTATTTTTTGCTATGCATTGTGGCCCTCTGGAGTGAGTGTGAAAATGTAGTGGCCCTCTCCATCATCAAAGTTGCCCACCCCTGCTCTAGAGGGTGAAACTCTTCTGCCTGGTTTTGTTCCATTCATGTAAGGAAACCTTTCCATACAAGCCGTAGCAGGGCTTCATACATTAGCTTGTGCATTCAAACAGCTCTGTTTAATTTTCGACCCTGCATGACTACGGCCACAGAGCCCTCTGCCAGAATGCCTGCCTCCACCCAAAGATCACTGAGTCCTGCATCCTGGAATCTCTTGCCTATGATAGAAAGCATGTTGCATATTTTGTGGAAGGTTCCCATCCTGATAATGATGTTCTTGAACTTAACTTGAGCACTAACTTGAGTAATCAGTGGGATTGGTACCTGGTGTGTGCAATGGCACCACACCTTTCAAAATGGCACCTGGACAGAGTGAGACTGCGTTTGTCCAGGTTGCCTGCATGGTTCCTGCTTCACGCTGCTGGCGGCGTGTTGCCCTGTTTGTGCTGGTGGCATAGGCCTAATGGTAAGCTTTTGTTAATGACGTAGAACTCTCTGGTTAGTTTGATTTATGTAGACATCCTCCAAGTTACTTATATGTATGTTTTTGTTGGACATTCGTTTTGGATCTCAGGACTAGAAGAGAGCTGTCAGTGACTTGTGTTTGCACACAAGCTCAGAAGTAAAGGTAGGCTTGCCTTGTATTATGACTTGAATATGTTCAACTTTCTCAGATTACCTATGTACTGTATATGTTTATGTATTCAATAGAAGTTTCAACAAGCCACAAACTAGAGCCGTCCCTGTGTATGAGACGTACAGGTCTGGAGGTAGTACTTTGACTGCATTTTACTGGTACTGGCTGCATTGTTAATGCTCGGCTGACGTCGAAGTGGTGTCAGAATTTGATTGCCACCCGACATCAGCCCGACATCAGCCGAACATGTATAGCACCAGGACAAATCATGAGACTGATTCAATGTTTGTTTCTATTCCAGATTGTGCTTTACTGTTAAGCCGCTGTACTGTCAAGCCGCTGTTCTTTTAGGGGAAATCCCCTTAAGGCAAACCCTGATAAGGCAAACGCCGTTAAGACAAAATGCAACAGAGTAGTCTCCTTTTGTTATGGTGAAATGAATAAAGATACAAAAGCTATAAAAAGCAATACAAAGCAATACAAAAAATACAAAAGTTATGTCACAGTTATTGTCCGCGACATTACAAGCGGCGCGAAGGCCAGCGAACCTTGGTCCTGCTCTTCGCGCCCGAGAGCTGCAGGCGCGAGTGCCCGCAAAGAGCGGGCCAGGGCCGGCTGCGCGAGTTACGAAGCTGTGGTGAATGCAATCGTTATATTTATATACGTTAAACGCATGAATGGGATCATGAAACGCGATGCAGGTGAGCTCACATTTCACCATAACAAAAGGAGGTTTAGTACATTAGTTTGCCTTATCGGCGTTTGCCTTATCGGGATTTGCCTTATCAGGACGTGCCCGTTCTTTTAACCATATGTTTTGGTATATTCTATGCTGCTACTTTTCTTTTACAGCCCCAGTGGTGTAAAACAAACGTGTCCCTTTTGCTTTGCCAAAAGGTTATATAGACTACACTCAAGACAGTCATTTACTGGTTATACTGCAGATTGGCACTTAATTGAGTACTGCCCCTTTTACTTGTGTTTATTGCTTTGAGTGCAGTTCAGTGATATTTGCAGTGTTCCTTTAAACGCCAAGTGCACTTGGCTTTACCTATGATTTGGGTTTGCTGTGTTCTTTTGCAGTGCTTAACTTTTATGTGGGCAGCCCAAGGTGACCACTGCAGTAGCAGGTAGGCCTATAGTTATTTGGCCCAGTGTTTTTATCTGTCTTACGGTATTAATGGTTCTATACAATAGATTTTAATTGCAAATGTTGATACATTGTACGTTCTCCTGAAAGCGAATACATCTATTTTTGAATTGAATACTGACCATTATTGTTCACTCAAACTGAACACTTACCTTAAACTCAGGTCTCTCACCCTGTAATTGAGAGTGGCGTTCTCAGATGTACAGGAGTGCTTAGCGCATCCATCTGGTTACACTTGCTAATAGGCCTATCAGTGTAATCACTGCTCACGATAGCCCCATAATTTTACATAAGGTCAAAACATCTACTGTTTAAACCAGGAATGGAACAGTCAGCCAGTCAGTTAACACCTGAATATCAACTCGTATGCATAGCTATTCATTTAGTATTTTATAAATGCTTATGTCCACTATAAATGCCATAAAGGTTAATTTAATAAGCATTTATTTGATTGCGTTGTCCCTTTATTATGTCCCTAAAGCCTTATTTGAACACAAAAGTTATACTCTTTATTCATCATCACCACCATTATATGAAGATTGCTATTAAATGTACAGTATGTCTGACATACTCCCCCCTCCCCTTTTACTATAAATACCATTTATTCTAGGCCTATTTATTTTGTTTTCCGACTGTCTTATGATGATATTGTTTGCATAGTAGGCTACTGTTGTTTTTTTTTGTCTGTCATTTAATGTTGTATGGGTATGAGTTGTAAAAACAAGCCCAAAAGCTTTCTTCCTTTTAGTTGACCATGTATCACTGTACCTTGTACCATTATATGCAAATAAAGTAGGCTATACAACCAAACAATACTGGTGCTGTATGAAATTCAGCATAACATAGCAGGCTAAACAATGGTTGTTATGTGCCAACAATCAGTAGGCTATAGTCTCGGAAACCCAGGCGTTTCTAGATGAATCTCGACTTGTGGAGCAACTTTTTAGCTTGTTGTTAAACCCCACCATGCCGTGATTGGTGCAATAAACTATATATTCCCCGCAATCGGACCTTTCATTTCACATTCACAAGTTGAATTCGCATTGAGATAAGCCCAGAGCAGAGCTATGCCCACAGCACGCAGCCACTGCAGCTCACAGCAGCATCACGTATCACCAGGTTGTGAATATCAAAAACAAACATTAAAAGCACTAATCACGCTTTAGTATCCGACCTAAAATAAACATCATATGTAGCCAAAAGCCAAAGTGCTTTAGGAAAATTTGGGAATCATTTTCCTGCATTCAACCACTGCCACTGCATGAGCCCATCGTGAACAAAGTACACTAACAAAGTACAGTAACTGTAGCATGCCCTACAGTTGGAGGTGGTACAGCATTGTGTAAACACATTGTGTCGTTTATATATATATATATATATATATATATATATATCTCACAACGTTTGCATCTGCGACGCGACGTGAGCTTGTATGTCTGCTGTTAAACCGGAAGTGTGGTCCAAA
>NW_027664943.1:77500-82390 GCF_963921795.1 Nannobrachium achirus
TGTTTAAAGGTAGCAGCTCTGTTTATACTGTATATGCAGTAGGTCTAGAGGTCACTCATTGGTTTGTATTTTTGGTCCTTAGGGTGGATTTATTCCATTCTCTAGCCTTCTTTTATCAAAACAGTTCACAAATCTTGCCGCTGTGTTCGCACATTGTTGTGTTTCTCCCAGTAGGTGGGAGTTTTTTGTCGTTGGTCATGTTTTCAATAATATGTGGGAAGTATGTGTCTCTGATGTTTTGGTATAGTGGGCATCACACAGTCTTACTGATTTAACATGCATATAATGTCAAATATAGAACTAGAAAAAAATGCAATTGGAAAATGCAAGTGTGGTTGCCTTGAGGCGAGTCACACTTTAAATATCCCTGTATCTGTCAGTCCTTGTCCCTGTTTGAGCGGTGCTATCCATTCTGTCCCTTTTATGCCCATATATGATCCATGATGTCATCAATATTAGCCCATCTTGGAATGCCCATATATGGACATACTGTATCGGTCGGGACGGGAAAATAAACTTTATCTAGGAAGGGAAAGATGGATGGATGGAATAAAGTACTAATAAGTAATCTATCACCTTGACAGATCCCCAGTTATTGTAAATGAATTGAATATTAAATAATGTGTACGTTGTACAGACTGTGAGTGTCAACAGTGAAAATGACAATGATTACTTGTGCCAGCAGAGCGCGCAAGTACTACTTTCTGTGCCGTCTGTTTCTGGCCGACAGTACTTTAGCCAATGAGGGAGCATAGTTCTTGGTGACGTCACCACCAACAAGTGTGACCTGATTGCGACCGTAGGTCGCATTTACTACCAAAACCTCCACCGGCTGTCTGTCAGTGAGTGAGTGAGTCCGTCACACTTTTGCCCTGCTCATATCTCCACAACCGTTGCCCCCATCCATGCCAAATTTTGCACACACACTCCTTGACTGCCAAACTACAACCTCCAAGGACCCCCGGAGCTCCAGGGACCCCCAGGTCCCTGGGGGACCCCCAGATGTAAAACATGACCAAATGTGCTCACACGTCACACGTCACACTTTTTCCCTGCTTATATCTCCGCACCCGTTGACCCGATCCATGCCAGATTTTACACACACACTCCTTGCCTGCCAAACTACAACCTCCAAGGACCCCCGGAGCCCCAGGGGGACCCCCAGATGTAAAAAATGACCAAATGTGCAAAAATGACCAAGTGACCACCCCAACGGGGCTGCTCACGGGGAATTCCCGGGGACCACCGACTCCTGGTGCTCCAGAACGGATGCAAAAGTGGTGGCGCCCCCAGTGGAGGACCCCCTGCCACTGCAGCGCACATAAAATGCCGTAACTCGGGCTAGGAGCGTCCGGGAGAGCCGGGGCCGGTACCTATTCGTCCGCCAAGGCAACGCGGAGACCCCACCCCTCATTTCTCACATGGCCCTATTCTAGCGCCACCTTCACACTCATGTCATCAACATGGATCAGGAAGATTTTGGAAAAACAAATTTTTGCCCTATTTGTGGAGATAAGCCTGCACCTACGGTCGCTTATCTCCCGATTAGGGAGTCTTACTGGTATAAATAACCAGGCGCAAGTTGGCACCTTGCCCGAGCGCCAACTTTTTTTTCATGTAGGATAGTATTACCTAATAATAAAATATTTAAACTGTGAGATTGTCTTGTTCCAACTCTCATACTGTGACATCCATACTCAAGATGAGTAGGGATTACTCATTACTAAAGTTCATTTGAATGACTATTTACATCAGTGGTGGAAAGTAACTACATGTACTGAAAGTACTGTAATTTTAGTACGATTTTGAGGGATTTTCAATACTTTTGAAGTTATTACAAAACATGATTAACCATTTAAGACCTATTATACTTATTTAATTTGAAAATAGCCAACAAGCGATCACAGAGAATATTATGTTTATTTGCTTCTGTCAAAACCAAACCAAAACTACTGTTCAACGAACAATTCTCTCCAGTATCAATCCACGATTTTAAATCGATGAAACACAAACAAAACACACAAATTCGGAACTGGAGTACAATCAAAACGAAGCTGATAAAACAAATAAAAAGCAATTGAAGCAAAATAATGGGTTCCTGATGAAATCAGTGTCCCATCTGAAAACTTCTCAGGTAGATCCCTGTTACTGAACAAACACTAGTATAGCAATGATTGCCATCGGAATCTAGAGCAGGGTTCCCCAATAGGCCCGCGGGGGGCTACTGTCAGGCCCCCACCAACCCCAGTAATAATGGTGGTATAAGAGCAGCAACAACACTAGTATGTCGTCGTTATCAGGTGGAAACCTCGTATCTCCAAATGTGTACGTTCTTTTGCAAAGTAAAGCACTGCTTCATCATTCAAGGCCGTCTCACAAAAGTAGTGAAAACAGCCGATCTACAAGCACACAACGCCTCGCACCAGATCGGCTGTTTTCACTAGTTTAAATCATTTTTAAAATGATAAATGCAAAACGAACGGTTTTGGACATACAAGATTTTCACCCAACAACGACGATATCTGAACTGTCGCTGGAGTAGCGGGAACGCCACCGTCTCCCCCCGCATTGGCCCGCAATGCTGTGGCCCTCGGCTTGGTACCCTAGACATAATTCGGCCCTTGGGGAAAACTAATTGGGGAACCCTGATCTAGAGCATTAACTTTGAACAAACTTCAACTTAAAAAAATCACAGCACCATAAACTAACGTTTTTCCCCCTTTATGAGTGTTTTGTTTCACATTACCCATGCTAAGTAAGCCATTTACCATTCGAGGGGAGTGGGTTGTTAGCTGATTTACCACTGTTTCAGGGTTGTGGCACGAGGCGAAGCTGAGTGCCAAACAACCCTGAAACAGTGTTAAATGAGCCAACAACCCACGACCCTCGAATGGTAAATTGCTTTTCTACCACTTCTACCATATAAATGAAAGAAAACACAGTTGTAACTTGCAAGGTTATTTAGTTATACAACAGAAACACAACAGTGGGTGGGGTCCATGAGCCAACTCAAGGTTGTTGACTGATTTACCACTGTTTTAAGCCAATCAGAATCCAGTATCTGAACATGTGACCACAAAAAGTGGTAGAAGAAAGCCTTTGCCACAAACTGTGCACGCAAAGGGTTTTTCCGCTGCACCATAAACTAAAAGGTTTTCCCCCTTCATGAGTCCTCATGTGTCGTTTCACAAGACACCTGATACGAAAGCCTTTACCACAAACTGTACACAAAGGGTTTTTACCCTGTATGAGTCATCATGTGTTGTTTCAAATGACCCATACGACCAAAGCCTTTACCACAAACTGTACAAGTTAATGGTTTTTCCCCTGTATGAGTCATCATGTGTTGTTTCAAATTACCCATAAGACCAAAGCCTTTACCACAAACTGTACACGTGTGGGGTTTTTCTCCTGTATGAGACACCATGTGTCGTTGCAAAGTGATCATTTGACCAAAGCCTTTACCACAAACTGTACACGTATGGGGTTTTTCACCAGTATGAGTCTTCATGTGTCGTTTCAAAATACACATTAGACCAAAGTCTTTACCACAAACTGTACACGTATGGGGTTTTTCACCTGTATGAGTCAACATGTGTGACTTTAAACTCTCCTTACGATTAAAGCTTTTGCTACAAACTGCACATGTAAAGGCCTTTTCCCCTGTATGGATCATTGTGTGTTGCTTTAGATTACCTTTTTTTCTAAAACATTTGCCACACTCTGTACAACAAAACCTTTCCTTCTCTGTGTGACTCCCCGTGGAGTGAGTTTGTTTTGATGAGTTCAGGTCCTTGGACAGCTTGTTACTGAAAGAGGATCTTTGTCCTTCCTCACGTGTCTTGTGTGATCTCAGTGCTTTCACAACTGACTGACCTTCCCTGGTCTCCTCCCTCTCATCACCGTCTTCAGTGTCAGAGTCAGAACAGTGTGAAGAGAGGAGCTGGTCGTCAGTAGTTGGTGGTGATGTTCCACAGTCCTCTACATGAGCTAGTAATGTCAACTTTGAGCCATCAGCCTCTTCGGCTCTTTGAAGAAGCTCCTCATGTTTCTCTTTAATTTGTGAAGGTTGTGGTTCCTCCTGGACCAGACTGGAGCCCCTCTCTTGCTCCTCTTTACACACAGGGCGGAGTGGGAGGTCTAGAATGAAGAGAGAGTAAGTGACATCAGCACAGAGCATCACAACGTGTTTCCTCTTTTAGTCTTTTGAATAATATTTCATTGTTTTTGTCATATTTTAGTCATCTGAAAGGTTTTAGTTTTAGTCGACTAAATATCATTTTTCGTCATAGTTTTAGTCGACGGAATCAACAATAATTTTTTTCAGGGGCATGGTGGCACAGTCAGTAGCGCTATCGCCTCACAGCTAGAAGGTCTTGGGTTCGATTCCTGCCGGGGGACAGTGTGGGCACTGGGGTTGTGTTCCCTCCTCCGCATCATCAGTGCCCACACCCTAGGTGGGGTTGGCAAAAGGGCCTTTCTGTGTGGAGTTTGCATGTTCTTCCCGTATCCCATGTTCTACCCACAAAAGATATGCAGTAATCCTGGTCTCAATAATGCCTCCCCCTGGCCAGCCGGGGCGCATGATGGAGCGGAAAGGAACTGGTTGGAATAACGTGTTCCTTTCAACCAGGGAAGCAGGGAAGCTCCCCATGTCAGGTGATAAGAAGCAGCCTACACACTCCTCGTGCACTAAAGGAAGAATGATCTCAGTTCGAGGCCCTCCCCAGGTTGGCAGAGGGAGAGCAGAGCCCAGGATTACAGCTTAAGCAAATGGCACTGGGTGAAAAATGGGTTACAAAGTTGTGGGATAAAAATCAACACTAATTATAACAAGGTTCATATTTTAGAATGTAATTAGAGAAAAGAAAAGATGAGTGTTAACATGTA
>NW_027664943.1:82590-102590 GCF_963921795.1 Nannobrachium achirus
TAGTTTTTTTCCCTTAAATGTATTCAAACTCATTTTCAACTTTCAACAACACCCATATTCTAGGGCAGGGGGTCCCCAGATGGGTGGAGGTTGTAGTTTGGCAGGCAAGGAGTGTGTGGAAAATTTCACATGGATAGGGGCAACGATGGCGGAGATATGAGCAGGGCAAAAGTGTGACTTGACTGACTGACTGACTGACTGACTGACTGACTGACTGACTGACGGACAGACAGCCGGTGGAGGTTTTGATAGTATCACTTCAATACATGAAGTGTATGTGTAGACTGTATGTGGACTGGAATCCTGCTCTTTCTTTTCCCTTGCTGCTTTCTTTAGCTTTTTCCTGCTTGGCCACTTTATCACTGCTTGCAGCTATATTTGATTGTTGCACATGAGTCAGCGTTTGTTGGTGTGTGTAAAAGGCACACATACTAATGTCAACATTGTAGAAGCTAACAACACTGCTGTGGAGTTCTACTGTATATCCGTGTCTATCTATGTACCTATCTACTATATTATATGCTATAGGCCTATACTACCAGTAAGACGGCCTAAGGGCAAGCTGACGATTATTATCATTAATTAACCTATTTATTTATGTATTTATTGGTGGTACAATTATTATGGAGAGAAGTGACAGACTTTGCTCTTTCTCCGCACTCACTGGGAGGCAGCAGCAGCAGCAGCAGTAGCAGTAGCAGCGTTTTACATGCAGTAGAAACACAGTGGTGTCAAATGTCACTCCACTTACTTAGGACCACGTGCTTTCAATTAAAGTTGTAATTATTCCATGGTTGCATCTTCAACAAAGCCAGATGAACGCTGTTTGAACTGAAACACGTCTCTTACTCCCTTGTTGGTCTCTTGTTGGTGTCGGACTGTCGGTGAAGAAAATAATGTGTTCTCCATACCGTTGTAAAGTTTCACGTTCGGTTTAGACCCACATAGTGCGGTATGCTACTTCCAAAAAACAGCTCCCGTAGGATTTTTGTGCTAAAATTGATTTTTTTTGCAGATCTTGGTTCTATAGAATTCGAGCGTAAGGCGGAGTTAGGGAGGAGTTTCGCTCCAGATGACGTATTTCCCGTCGCCATCCTCGAGGGACGTCACTTATAATAATAATAAGTGCACTACAACGTTTACACAACCTCCATGACGATCCTATTACTGTATGTATTGAGATAGATTGTAGTAGGCTACAACAGTTATCATTAAAATAAACCATATCAAAGTGTGCGGGACATTTCTCTCTCAAAATAACAACTTTTCTAGTGTTATTTCTTGCTGGTAAACATCATGGGTCTGTCTGACAGACAGCCTTGTTCATATTTTGTCTTTAAACAAAACTGTTTGCTCAATCTCATTGTAGGCTATATCCTATAATATATTCAATAGATATATTTTTATGACAGATTTACTGGCCTCAACCTCCTGTAATATGTATTAGCCTAGACACTTCAGTCAACTCTGCCACTTTACGCAGATCATCTGAGAGAGAACATTGTGGTCAAGCAAGGATCACTTTTTATTGAGAGAGAGAGAGGTGCGCTTTCTCTAATTATCCAACAGAAGAGAGAGAGAAATGCTCAAGCATATAATATATTAAATAGAAATATATGTGTTATGCCAAATTACAAAACCAAACCCGAGTGGCCCCGTAATTGTCTTGTCCAGTTCCGTCCCGTTCTGATTCCTTTTTTTTTTTTTTTTTTTTTTTGAGACCTGTGACATTGTCCTGAAATCCGTTTATTTCCGAGGTTCAGAGAGACCCGAGCATTTAGCTTATGATTAGGCTATTAAAAGTCCATGCGTGCCTCTGCCTTTCATGTGGTGAGGTCTACTCAATCTAACATACTGTCTGCAGCTGTGTGAACTGATTGACAGGCACTGTCAGAAGTCAGAGCGGTGTAAACTTTATCATGTAATAATGTAGACTTATTATTGTCCAATGCTATGCTGGTTGGTTGCCTAGGAATCTATAATATTAACATTGAAACAAAAGCCAGGGAGATAGGAATGCCTTTAGGCTCTTTTCTATCTACAGAGGTAAGTCATTTTCCGTTTGTTTGTAATAGTTGTATAGGCTAGAAAGAGAGAGAGAGAAAGAGAGAGAGAGAAATGGTCGAGTGAGCTCCACTTTGTATTGTGAGTAAGACGGGACCTGTGTTGCATTGCCGATTAAAATATAATCTCTTTAGGCCTAAACCTATTTATTAAACCACAATCGAATGTTGTTTACTTGTAAAATGGGGACACTTTTTTTAATTGTAGGCTATTTTATATTTAGTCAATGGAAAATGTTTCAACATCTGATCTCTCAGTACTGTTGCTTCAAGTTGGAAATGAGAACATATTAATGTTTCAGTGCACTTGTTAAAGCACGAACAATGCAACACTGTCCACGGCCTATTACTAAATTAGAGTGACAGACACCCAAGTTAGAGATAGGAGAAGAGTGATCTAAGCCACACACACTCAGCTTTTTTTTCCTTTTTTTTTTGGACTGGTCCCCCTCAGCAATGGCGCTGGTTTTGTAGGCCGATAACTCCAAATCGGCCTACAAAACGTCATACGCACGTTCCCCATAGGGTCCAAACTATCAGAAAATGACGGGGGTCAAATTTTCAGACCCCTCCCTCATTTCCTGGGGGCGGGTCACTTCAGTTTTGGCCCTAATCGGCTATGTATCCCCAATTTTCCATCGCTTTTTTGTTGCTAATATTGATTTGTTTGCTGTTTTGGCTTCTTTAGGGACCAGACTATGAGAAAATGTTGGGGTTCAAATTTTCAGACCCCTCCTCATTTCCTGGGGGCGGGTCACTTCAGTTTTGGCCCCTATTTGGCTATGTATTCCCAATTTCCCCATGGGATTTGTTTACTAAAATTGATTTGTTTGCTGTTTTTGCTTCTAAAGGGACCAAACTATCAGAAAATAATGGGGTTCAAATTTTCAGACCCCTCCCTCATTTCCTGGGACAGGTCACTTCAGTTTTGGCCCTATTCGGTTATGTACTCCCATAGGATCTTTTGCTAAAATAGATATTTGTTGGCTGTTTTGGCTTCTATAGGGACCAAACTATCAGAAAATGACAGGTTCAAATCTTCAGACCCCTCTCCCATTTCCTGAGGGGGGGGGGGGGGGGGGGGGGGGGGGGGGGGGGGGTCACTTCAGTTTTGTCCCTATTCGGCTCTGTATTTATATACTTTTTTCTTCTTTTCTGGTTTGGCTTCCATAGGGGCCAAACTGTCAGAAAATGACGGGGTTCAGATTTTCCATGCAATTGAAGATGCCAGGGCAGAGCCCCTGTAGGAAGATCTTCCAGGTGTCCCATAGCATGATCTGATGGAGGAAGACACCAAGCATGCTGAAGCTGTCAGATCTTCAGGATGCATTCAACAAAAGCATCATAACGATGATGGCTGGCTATGTTCAGGCTGGCTATGTTAAATCTGTAGAATACAAAGTCTTCATCCAGAGATGAAGCTCACTATGTCCATCAAGGAACACTTGACTGCTTGAATAACCAAGGAGAAGTTGATCTGTGTGTTAGGCCAGGGACTGCTTGAGTACAAGGGACAGTTCTTTCATGCTCGTTGTTGTATATGATACCTTCATCAAGGGACATGATTTTGAGGAGGTGCACACATGAAGAGGCTAATACCCTGATTCCTAATCAGGTCCTTGCCTCTGCGGTGCCTTGGGAGACAATGTGTTTGGTCACCTGACACAGATGTCCAATTGCCCTGAGCCCTGAGCGTCCACCAATTGAAGAGAATTGGTGGAATTCAGAGAGAGGAGGTTCCAGTCAGGAGTTCCAGTCAGGTGTCTTGCCCTACCTGTTCTAAAGGTAGTACTTGAGCTCATCAAATGTGTCTGCAAAGCAGGTTGCAAGGGACAGTGCAGCTGATCAAACAATCACCTGTCTTGCACTCCTCTCTGCAAGTGCTATGGCACTAGAGACTGTGTGTGCCAACAGTATAAGGGAGGGCATAGAAACAGTGATGATGAATAGATCCTGTATTTGACAAGACATAGTGATGTCTGGTCACCCTAACCAAGGCAAATGTAACGCCTCATTTTTCACCGCTAAATGAGTGAAAGACATGCTGTTATCAGAGATTGAGATGTGACTATTTAACATTCTAGAGACTGTGTGTGCCAACAGTATAAGGGAGGGCATAGGGCACAGTGATGATGAATAGATCCTGTATTTGACAAGATTAAAAACAGGCCAGAGGTAAATGCTACCCCATCCATCCAGGATATGGGTCTGAAAATTTGACCCCGTCATTTTCTGATAGTTTAGTCCCTATAGAAGCCAAAAGAAACCAATTTGAGCAAAATAATCCTATGGGAATACATAGCTGAATATGGCCAAAACCCCAGGAAAGGGGTCTGAACATTTGAACCCCATCATTTTGTGATAGTTTGTTCCCAATAGAAGCCAAAACAGAATTTGAGCCAAATAAAATCCTATATAGGGATACATATCCAAATAGGGCCAAAACTGAAGTGACCCCCAGGAAATGGGAGAGGGGTCTGAAATTTGAACCCTGTCATTTTCTGATAGTTTGGTCCCCATAGAATCCAAAACAGCCAAAAAATATATTTGTTTGTAAAAATATCCTATGGGAATACATAGCCGAATAGGGCCAAAACTGAAGTGACCCGCCACCAGGAAATGAGGGAGGGGTCTGAAAATTTGAACCCCATTATTTTCTGATAGTTTGGTCCCTATAGAAGCAAAAACAGCAAACAAATCAATTTTAGCAAAAAGATCCTATGGGGAAATTGGGAATGCATAGCCAAATAGGGCCAAAACTGAAGTGACCCACCCCCAGGAAATGAGGGAGGGGTCTGAAAATTTGAACCCTGTTATTTTCTGATAGTTTGGTTCCTATAGAAGCCAAAACAGCAAACAAATCAATTTTAGCAAAAAACTCCTATGGGGAAATTGGGAATACATAGCCGAATAGGGCCAAAACTGAAGTGACCCGCCCCCAGGAAATGAGGGAGGGGTCTGAAAATTTGAACCCCAACATTTTCTCATAGTTTGGTCCCTAAAGAAGCCAAAACAGCAAACACATCAATATTAGCAAAAATAACTATGGAAAATTGGGGATACATAGCCGATTAGGGCCAAAACTGAAGTGACCCACCCCCAGGAAATGAGGGAGGGGTCTGAAAATTTGAACCCCGTCATTTTCTCATAGTTTGGTCCCTATAGAAGCCAAAACAGCAAAAAAAATCAATTTTAGCAAAGAAATCCTACGGGAATACATAGCATACCGCACTAACAGGGACTGTAAGCGTGTGTGTGTGTGTGTGTGTGTGTGTGTGTGTCTCTCTCTCTCTCTCTCTCTCTCTCTCTCTCTCCCCCGCTTTTTTTCTGAGCATGCACATTCGCTTGATCCCATGGGCTGGGCAGACGTTAAGATCTATAGCCAATTGGATCTACAAGCCGATCTACAAGCTCAAAATGCATCACGCTGCGATGCGTTTTGAGCTTGTAGATCGGCTATTTTTGCTTCTTTTGAATTGTAATCCTGAATTATTTTCTGTTATTTTTTTATTGGAATCCTGATATGTAACAATTTGTTTTAATTTCAAACGTATTTAGTTATATACTCATGTTAACTTTATGAACCTAAACATTTTAATTGCGACCGAAGGTACGAAAACCGTGTCGCTTGAGTGACCTTCCTTCCTTCCTTCCTTCCTTCCGTAACCTTCCTTCTGTACGGGAGTGATGTCAGTGTGATGTCAGCGAGTTGTGACATCACTTCCTGTACGGGGCGGCTACACGAAATGTGGATAACACTATATATGGAGATAGTCCAGTCCATCATGTCATATGGGACTACCGTCATAGACAGTAGCCAAAAGAGAAGGATACACAAGACTAAGAAAGACAAAAAAAAAGAGAAGAATAAAAAAGAAAAAAAAGGAGGAGGAGGATAAAGATACCAAAAGGAGAGAGAAGAAAGGGTGGATGAGGTACAATGTGTCTCAGAAAAGAAAATGTAACAAGGAGGTGGCAACGGGGCGGCTAGATAAAGTTATTAGGCCTGGATCCGACTTTAAGTCGACCGGACTATCTCCATATATAGTGTTCTCCACATCTCCATGTTTAGGCCCTATCGCTCACACCCTAGGTGGGGTTGGCGATAGGGCCTTTCTGTGTGGAGTTTGCATGTTCTCCCCGTGTCTCCTAGGGTTGATACCCTCACAAAAACATGAACAAACTCCCCCCAGAATGACAACAACTAGAATCGTCAGAGAAACGCTGTGGTTGGCCAGATAGTCAAGAATTGGCGCGACGTCGCATGTCACCCTGAGGTCGCATTCCACCCTCAGGTGTCTTACTAGTACTACTATACTAGTCGTTAGACTGACAGAATTAAAGCACGTCATGTAATAATAATCAGTATTCCGGTATTAACCTGTGGGCCGCATTAAATGAAGGTGGGTCGCCAGTTGCCAATGTTATTGTTATAACAATGTTATTGTTATAACACAATAGAAATGAAAAGTCAGTAAGTCATTATGTTTGGACTAGTTCAGAGCTACTCTAGATTGGATACTTTTTAGTAGGCTACCACTGGCTACCACTTTATGAATACTAATAAAGTATTCAATCAATGTATTAGACCCCATCTTGTTCAAACTCATGTTAACTGTTTTACATTGCAATATATTAGTTTATTAAAATGTGAGAGTACAGTAAGAGTGTTACATTCACATCAGTGATTTCAGTGAAGGTCTGGCTGTCCTGTATTGTCTTATTGGCCACAGGGATCTCAACTGTGAACTTGAGCCTATACCGTCTTCAGTACTAGCTCTAAGAGCAATATGTTGTGTACATCCATCTCAGCCTTTGTTTATTCGCTTAGGTATAGAGCTCTTCCCTCATTTTTTTTCATATTTTATTTAGGCATAATTCTCAGGTCCAACTAACTAGTAACTCAGACCTCAATTTAATATAGGCTTCGGAGGGTAAACATATATAATTATCTGCCATTACATCTATGGGAGTTGTCTTCTCATCAATTTAAGAAAGTTCTGAAATCACTTTTGTTAACACTAAATACTTTCCGTATGGTCTGCTTAATGAACCTGGGTCCATTCATTATTTTTCTTAGAGGTTTATTTTGGTGTGTCTTTGACTCTTTATTTGATTTTGTTTAATTTCTTTATTTTTTCTTTTTCTGTTTCTATTCTTTTCATCTGTATGACATGTCTATTTATGTTTTATTCGTAAAGGATACATAGAAGGATAAAAGACTGGCTGACTGTACGTTGGTTGGTCGTGCTTTGCTATTATCGGTAGGATGATACTCGTCCAGTGAAAAAGTTTCAGAGTGATTTTTTCTCCCCTTTTTTTTCATTTTGATAATCAAATAATCAAATATCCTCAGACCGTATGTGTAGATAAGAACACTTGATTAACATCTTACTTATACAGTTATTATTTATTATTACTGATACTGTTTGATCTGAATAAAATGAAAATTCTCATAAATAAAAGGTTTCCCCACCTTAGCTCTGGGGCCCTCAGGATGCAGGTGTGAACCTTATCCTTGTAGCAACTCAAGTAATAACGGCTCATAATGTAATAAAATCACAGGGCTCCTCATAATATGGTTTTAATACAATTATTTAATCACACTGTAGTCACTCTTGTCCCGAGTGGACTCGTCAGGAAAAGTCCTGAGTCCCTTTGTCCAAGTCCGAGTCAAGACTGAATAAAGTCATGGGTGAGACAATGACAATTCGGACGCGAGACCTGACTCAAGACAAGTCATTGACTCGAGTACTACAACACTATAATCAGGGGATATCTTAAAAAGTCCTGGAATAAATTCCTTACCAAAACATTTCTTCACCAATGTGTTTGTAAAGGTGTCTAGTAACACATCTCACAAAGACTGAAATTCAGTTTCCCTAGGAAGATCTTTGACAGCTAGGGTAATTCTGGGTCTCATTCACTCACTATACACTATTACTATAGGGGAAAAAATCACTCCCAAAAAATATGCTTTAAGTGGGATGTGAGGGGTCTAACTAGGTGTTTTTAATTATTCTGAATCCATTGCAAGCATTTGTTTTGCACAAAAAAACATTCATTGGGCTAAAAACAGCCCATAAAATGATGGTTTAGTGATGAGTCATCACTTTTCACAGTGGTATGGGGGTCCATTTCTAGCCTACGGAATGTTTTTGGTGCAAAACAAATGCTTGCAATGGATTCAGAATAATTAAAAACACCTAGTTGGACCCCTCACATCCCACTTAAAGGACCTACACCATGAATTTTCACTTTTTCTATTTTAAAACCTTTTTTTGGGGTCCCACTGGCACCTTCTATCCTCACAAAGTCCTATTTCTGTACATTGTGTCTTTCTCTGGTTTTGGGAAGACAGAGATGAAAAGCTTTCCACGGGTTCTCAGAACAGTGCTGTTCTGAGAGTTGACGCATGTGACGTCACACGCGTTTCCCGTTTTTTTTTCAGAGTAAAAAAAAAAAAAAAAAAAAAAAATCAAAATTTTTTTTTTTCAAAAATATTTTTTTTCAAAACTTTTTTTTTTCAAAACTTTTTTTTTTCAAAATTTTTCAAAAAACTTTTTTTTTCAAAAACTTTTTTTTTCAAAAAACTTTTTTTTCAAAAAACTTTTTTTTTTTCAAAAACTTTTTTTTTTTCAAAAAACTTCTTTTTTTTCAAAAAACTTCTTTTTTTTCTGGAAAAACCCCACTAGATGCGCCCCTGAGCAAACAGAGGCCGTTTTGGTATTGCAGCTGGAGAGCCTCATTATAGTAGAGCTAGAACAAACAAAAAGAATGGTCAGAGTGTTTGTTGAGGGTTAAAACCTGTCTAAGACTCAATTTTGAGCATATATTTATACAAAAAATATAGTTTTAAAAGCATGGTGTAGGCCCTTTAAAGCATATTTCTTGGGAGTGATTTTTCCCCCTATAGTATTAGTGTATAGTGAGTGAATGAGACCAAGAATTACCCTAGCTGTCAAAGATTTTCCTAGGGAAACTGAATTTCAGTCTTTGTGAGATGTGTTACTAGACACCTTGATTTTTTTTGCTAAGGAATTTATTACAGGATTTGACACTATTTCTAAAGATATCCCCTGACTACTAGTGTGGACGCGCTGGTGTGTCTTCAGGGAACGTGACTGAGGGAAACTCTTGTTACAATGTTTACACTTGAAAGATTTTTATCCAGTGTGGACACGCTGGTGTGTCTTCAGGTCAGATGGCTTACTGAATCTCTTGTCACAATGTTCACAGGTTTTTCTCCATTGTGCACACGCTGGTGTATCCTCAGACTATATGAATAGCTGTAACTCTTGTTACAGAGTTTACAGTGGAAAGGTTTTTCTCCAGTGTGGACACGCTGGTGTATCTTTAGACCATATGAACGGCTGAAAGTCTTGTTACAGAGTTGACACTGGAAAGGTTTTTTTTCCAGTGCGGACACCCCCACTTGTCTTCCCCCAATCATCACTTCAGTGACTTCAGTGTCAGATTCAAGCTCAACTTCAGAACAATGTGAAGAGATGTCTTCATCAACAGGCTCCTCTGGTCTGTGAAGTAGCTCCTCCTGTTCCTCTTCAATCTGTTGAGGCTCTGGCTCCTCCTTGAGCAGACTGGGGCTACCCTCAAGTTCAGGAAAAACCTCCTCTTTACACACAACCATGTGCGGGAAGTCTAGGAGCAGAAAAATAACATGATGGTCAACACGGTATTCCTAAAACGTAAATCTATTTTTCTATCTGTTCCATGTACAAAGAAATGACCTACTAAAGGCACATTCCCACTGGGCCAGATAACAGATAAAGAAATGTCTTTCTCCAGATAGTTTTCCATTCAAAGTGGATGGTAGATACAGATAAAAAAATATATATCTACCACATATTTTTTTTTATCTGTATCTACCATCCACTTTGAAAGGAAAAATATCTGGAGAAAGAGATTTTTTTTATCTGTTATCTGGCCCAGTGGGAATGGGCCTTAAGACTGACAAAACAGTAACTGAATAAGAATCTGTGTCTGGGGCTAACAAGACACTGTAAGGATCACTGCCAGATTTCTTGTGCATGCTATCAGTAAGCCAAGCATGCCCAGCCTGTAAACTTTCTAGTGACGTACCATGCACTGATATATGGAAATAGTCAAGAATAGAAAAGATTAGCCTATTTGCCCACTTTTTAGTTTCTGTAAAACGCCCACCCAGTGCTTCGGGCCAAACCGGTCTGCTGGATTTATTTTACAATTTGGCTAATGTTTGAACTTAGAACTACTAAAACTACTAAAACATGTGCCCCTAATGAATTCGGGCGCGCAAAATGGCGTTGGACGTCGGTGGAATCAAAACATTGATGTTTCTATCGCCTGTTTAAGACTTTCTACGTGGATTTTATTTTGTGTTAACGTAGGGTAAAGTAGGATGCTACAGATTTTGCCCTAAAATCACGCAAATCGGTACACAGTACATTTCTACACTCATTTCATCAACATGGATCTGTCCCATATAGCACCACCATCAGGCTGATTTGTTCAAACACATTTTTGGACACTGCTCCTACACATTTTGCCCTAAAATCACACAAATCGGTACACAGTATGTCTACACTCATCTCATCAACATGGATCTTTCCCATATAGCGCCAACATCAGGCCGATTTTTTCAAACACATTTTTGGACACTGCTCCTACACATTTTGCCCTAAAATCACGCTGCGACCTGACGGTCGCTTATCTCCCGATTAGTCTCTACTAGAAGTTTGCGGCCCTTTGGGCCGCTCCCGCCTGCTTTGCAGGCGCTCACAGCTACGTTGCAGCAGTGATCCAACTGATACGGCCCTGCAACGCCTACTGCACGGGAACCCAGTCCGGCCATGCACCGCCTACTGTGTGGGGGCCCAGTCCGGCCCTGCAACGCCAGTCCGGCCCTGCACCACCTACTGTGTGGGGGCCCAGTCCGGCCGTGCAACGCCTACCGTGTGGGTACACACGGTAGGCCCCGCGCCTATTGTGTGGTGCCCCTGTCTGGCCCCGCAGTGCCTATACTGCGTGGTGCCCCATTCTGGCCCTGCACTGCCTATACAGTACTATGTGGTGCCCCAGTCCGGCCCTATACTGCGTGATGCCCCATTATGAGTAGTAGAGACACATCTGAAGGTGGAAAAGTAGATGTTGAGCCAGGGATATGTGTTATTGATTTTTATATTATGTTTTAGACAATTGAACAACTGCTGAACGTGGAGTTACAGATGGACAAACAAACAAACACTATTTTTTGGGGCGATTCTAATTAGGTTTAGGTTGTGAGATGTGAGATATTATGACTTGAGTTGTATTGACTACATGCTCTGCAACTGCCATCTAGTGGACAAATAGGTACACAGGCCTACATAGGCCTATGGTGCCATAGGGGTGGTACGCATCACGATACATGGTTGAGATAGTGATACATGGATGATATTGCTTCATTCATGGCAATACGATACGATTCGATTCAATGATTTAAAATATATAAGTAACTAAACTCAGCACAAAAAGAAAGGACACTTGACTTCGGTCCATTATAATTCCCCTTTAATAATACCAATTTCTATTGCGTTTTATGTCATTTTTATTGTTGATTCGTCCCCTTTACAGCGAGGTACAGCTTGTAAGCATCGGGCATTCGAGGCATGAGCTACACAGCCAAGCGTGTGGGTAGCGCCGACCACAATTTTGCCAAAATGGCTTGCAATACTGCTCTGCTGGTATTTACTCTCGTTTTGGGCTTCCCTGACACTGAGCTTAAAATGAACATGAAGTCTAAAAATGGCCAATATGTGTTGTTTTTTCTTTTCCTTATTACTGTGGGAGAGTGCAGTCATTCAATGAACCAAGCAACAAAGGTGAACACCAAAAGAACAGTATTGCAGTCCTGCCAGGCCATTTTGACCATTTTTTGGAGGGGCGCTACCCACACGTGTGGGTGTGTTGCTTATTCCACGAATGCCCGATGCTTACTTTTTACTCCTCCCACCCAAAGCCCCCTGCTGACAGGTGCCACCTCAGCCTGTAGGAATATGTGCAGAGATATCACTCCTCACCCGCCTTCCGAACATGGGCCAATTGTGTTCATATGAACCGGGGAAAGCCGAATGCACCATGGTGGATTCAAACCCACTACCTCCGTGGAGCTGCAGGTACTATACCACTGTGCCACCCGAGTGCCCTAAAAGATACATTTTCAGACTCTGGATTTATTTTAATTTATGTTGATAACTATTATTTCCTTTATATCCTACTACTACTTACTCCACACGGATGAAGCACCATAATTTTACCGTCAATAGTGCAGCTGGCAACTGTATTGTATTGTATTCATATGTGACAGACAATAAACACCTTGAAGCTAAAGAACAGGAAGAAAGAGACAGCAAAACGTATAACCCTAGATAGAAGGTATGTGATCTTATATAACACTTGATGTATATTCAAATACACAGCCATAGATCCATCCTATTGCGCGGCGTTGAGCAGATAATCTGCGCAGCATCATATGATGCATCATATGATGCAATGTAGCATGAAATACTAAAATATCTAAAAACACAGATTGAACACAAAAAATAACTCAGGATTGTGTTGATTAGGGATGTTAATCGATGCATTATTTGCGAATCAACGCGTCAAGGCCGAAAATCGACGCGTCGATCAACATTTTTTCCACTAAGCAGCAGCTGAGAGGAGAGCACAACGGCGCATTACTTTAAGCAACACAACTTATGCAGCTGCACCCATCAGAACTTGCATCAAAGCCATAATAATAATAATAATAAATAATTGCTCTTCCGGCTCTTCAAAAATCGACTCATGCTCACCACGACTCAAAAAGTATGAGTCGAAAAATATATATATTTTTTATTTTTCTTACGTTTTTCCCCCAAAAATGTTTTAATCGCTTGTTCAAAAACGTTATAAGCGTTAATGTTTTCCAAATGTGAGAGGACCGTGTGTGTGCAACACGTCCGTGTTGTGCATTCGCATGCATGCGGCGCTATAGTCAGGTCCGCGGACTACTGTTTGAGAAACACTGCTGGGCTGGTCTATGATGCACGCGTCATAGCGATGCGCGCTGACTTGCCTGACTGGATCAACTCTATGGACTGGATGCGTTTTGTTAAACTCCTGCCTCTGCATGCATGCTTGACACGAAAGCTCGCTTGTTAATGGCAGAGTCGCCGTCGAGCATCAGACCAGTCCAGCAGTGTTGGACCTGACTAGCGCTGCATGCATGCACAACACAGACATGCACTCGTCTCCGACACAGACATACACACACACCGGCGATTAAAACATTTTTGGGGAAAAAAAATATATATATTTTTCGACTAATACTTTTTGAGTCGTTATGCCATTTAATTCCTCCGCACACACGTTTGTGTTTCCACTGCTGTTGTATTTTACTCCTTCCACCCAAAACTCCCTGCTGACAGGTGCCACCCTAGCCCGTAGGAATATGTCCAGTGATCACTCTCCTCACCCGGCTTCTGAACATGGGCCAATTATCGTATAGATAAGATATTGTCACAGCCCTTGAGCCCTACAACAGAACTAAAAATGTGAAAGAGTGAGTACATGAAACTTACTGGGGTGTGGGTGGTCTTCAGGTTCCTCCTGGTTAATAGAAATGTCCCTGGCTGAGTCTGGAGAGTTCATATTCACCTGCATTCTGGACTCCACAGAGTGGTCTGAAATGAATAAGGACTTTAATAACTGAAGACCCGATGGTGTCAAGAATAAGAATATTATTTGCAAACACGCAAAGGCAAAATAGACCATTTTGTTGACACCATTTTGGCCTGATGAAGAATCGGGTAATTTGGATTAATTTCAAACACTGTCCTGGATTATTTTCTTAAAATGCATTTACATTATTTTATTTTGATAACTACTATTTCCTTTATATCCTACTACTACTTACTCCACACTGATGAAGCACTAGTGTGGACATGCTGGTGTGTCTTCAGGAGAGTTGAATTACTGAATCTCTCGCTACAATGTTCACAGTGGAAAGGTTTTTCTCCAGTGTGGACACGCTGGTGTTTATTCAGGTTACCAGACTCACTGAAACTCTTGTCACAATGTTCACAGTGGAAAGGTTTTTCTCCAGTGTGGATTCGCTGGTGTTTCTTCAGGTCAGATGACTGAGTGAAACTCTTCTCACAATGTTTACACTGGAAAGGTTTTTCTCTAGTGTGGATACGCTGGTGGCTCTTCAGGCTAGATGACCTACTGAATCTCTTGTCACAATTTTTACAGTGGAAAGGTTTTTCTCCAGTGTGGACACGCTGGTGGGTCTTCAGGTCAGATGACTGAGTGAAACTCTTCTCACAATGTTCACACTTGAAAGGTTTTTCTCCAGTGTGGACATGCTGGTGTTTCTTCAGGTCTGTTGACATAGTGAAACTCTTCTCACAATGTTTACACTTGAAAGGTTTTTCTCCAGTGTGGACATGCAGGTGTTTATTCAGGTTACCAGACTCACTGAAACTCATGTCACAATGTTCACAGTGGAAAGGTTTTTCTCCAGTGTGGATTCGCTGGTGTTTCTTCAGGTCAGATGACTGAGTGAAACTCTTCTCACAATGTTTACACTTGAAAGGTTTTTCTCCAGTGTGGACACGCTGGTGTGTCTTCAGGTCAGATGACTGAGTGAAACTCATGTCACAATTTTTACAGTGGAAAGGTTTTTCTCCAGTGTGGACACTCTGGTGACTCTTCAGATAAGTTGACTGACGGAATCTCTCGTCACAGTGTTCACAGTGGAAATAATTGTCTCCTTCTGGTCGATGATTCAGGAAGTCTATGTAAGCCTCGAGTTCTTCAGGTTGATTACATCGATGATGATCAGAGGATCTCGGTCCATCAGTGTCTCCTCGTTTCCGGCTGGTTGTTGAGCTGGTGGTTTTCTGACAGCCTGCTGGGTTGACGTGTCCATGCCTCTGCATTTGGCAGTAGAGGTCGTTGCGTTTATAGAGGAAGACCTGAGATGTGAGGTTGTATGGACTCTCAGAACAGGAGAAGACCTTGGTCTGAGAAGGCTGGGACGTCACTCCTGAGAGAGAGAGACAGTGAGGGAAGTGAGGGGAGGGGGAGGTGTACAGATAGAGATTGAAAATATACCCCTGTGTTATCTAGAACTGGAGGATTGATTTGGGGGTTTGGCTTGCAAATGACATCATCACAGTGTACTTTGCAAGCCGGACGACCTTTGCCGCATGTCACTCCCCATCTCTCTCCCCATTTCCTGTCAGTCTACTGTCCTATCAAATAAAGGCATAAAAGCCCCCCCCCCCCCCCCCCCCAAATAAACACATCTTTAGAAAATGGGTGGTTCTCCCCTTCAATGGCCAATTTACCCCACACAAGTAGGTCATGTGTTTAACACTGACTAACCTCCACAGGTCTCCTCGCAATGATCACTGTCTTCAGTGTCAGATTCAAGTTTAACTTCAACTTCAGCACAGTGTGAAGAGATGTCTTCGACATCAACAACATTGATCGGGTAAATCGCCAACATTGACCCATCAGGCTCCTCTGGTCCTTGAAGTAGCTCCTCCTGTTCTTCTTTGATGTGTGGAGGCAACGTCAGGATATCTAGGAGCATAAAAACAACATGATGGTCAACTCAGGATTCCTGGGTGTAAATACCATTTTCCATCCTCCATGTTCCGTAATCCGTGCACAAAATGAGGTGTCATCTACTTAAGGTGGTTTCTTTCTAGCGCTTGAATCGTGTCATATTGGTCGCTGGGTGTTGTGATGGCAAAGAAATGTCTTCATTTGCGTGATCATCTAATCACCTCTCCATGCTGTCAATTCATGGGTTGCATTTGTAGTCCTACACCGCCCATGTTGAGGACCAACACAGGTGTTTCAATTGTCTGATTGGCATAGAACTAATGTTCTACGCCAATCAGAACACCTGTGTTGGTCCTCAACATGGCCGCTGTAGGACTACAAATGCATCCCATGAACTAGAAAAGAAAATTTCGAAGAAATTTTAAGTGTGCCTGCAGCTCGCTAAGTGTGTGCAACCTTGTGTAGCGGTTGGTGTTAGCCTTAGCGTTGGATCTTTTTTTTGTGTTAGCATTAGCGTTAGATTAGTGTTAGATTTTTTAACATTAGCATTTTTTGCATTAGCTTTAACATTATCGACTGTACGACAAACGGTTTATGAGATATAGAGGCACTTCCTGTTTGGCGAAGGGCACTTCCTGTTTGGCGAAGGAAGCACCAATTAAGGTTAAGGAATCTTAATCAAGTCATTTGACGCCACCCACGAGTCTGTACGACAAACGGTTCATGAGATGAAGGGTCACATGATACTTTGTGCCCCCCAAAGGGCACAAAGTATCAATAAAGTATCAAAAGTGCGTTTGAGTATGCATGTGTATGTGTGCATACATGCATGCGTGCGTCCATGTGTTCCCTGGACCACACTTTGAGAACCAGATAAATAGCCGATCTACAAGCTCACAAAGTTACACAGTGCAACTCATTGTGAGCTTGTAAATCATGTGAGACCACTGACTCAGCACTGTAATTAAAGTTAATAAGGAGCACCTTTGCGTGTGAGCTGTAGAACTGTTTGTTCAAGATATGGGCCATATCCATTGGTTTGAATAGGGAGCACAAGGGACGAACTGATCGCTATACCGGAAACACGAAAAGTTGAAAGCACATAGTCTTTGCTCGGTGAGTGGCTTTAGATATTGCTCTACGAACGTTGCGATTTTGATGTTAAAACGATCAATAATGAGCATCATCAACAGTGCGCCTATGGCACCCAGAGGCCCCTGGGGGCCACACATGGCCCCTGGGAGCCACACATGGCCCCTGGTGTGACTATCTTCATGGCAGACCCCTGGAACAGTCTTTGAGAGAAGTTTGGTGCATAATGGGGCAACAGTGCGCCTGTGGTACCCAGAGGCCCCTGGGGGCCACACATGGCCCCTGGGGGCCACACATGGCTCCTGGTTTGACTATCCTCATGGCAGAACCCTGAACAGTGTTTGAGACAAGTTTGGTGCATAATGGGGCGCCATCTTGGATCATGTGGTCTAAACACGCTGCCCAATGGATTTATCTGTTTCTGCAAACAAAGAGCTATGTCACAGTCTGTTTTTGCTACAAAACCTGATCTTTGAGGGCGTTTAGAATGGGATATATCTGCCTTAACTCAGTTAGCGCCGGGCGACTTTACGAGCGACTAGTTCACTATGGCGTTTGGTGCCGAGCGACTCGGAGCGACTTTTATATAAAAGCATTGTTTAAGCTTTTAATATGTGTTTATAGACGGAGCGAAATGGTTAGCTTACCTCAGCTAATGTCCACACGTAAACCGTGAAAAAAAGGATACGATTATGACGTCACCTTTAAACCAGGGCTTCCTGTTGACAACAGGCCTCTGCTAGCGTTAGCCTCAATGCAACCATCCGACCCTCACGTAGCTTCACTAGGTCGGATTTTGATTCTGAAACTTTCTGTGTGGCATCTATATACGTCCCGATGCCCATACCAATGGTGGTTTGAGACGATCAAGCACGAATTGAACAGTATTGAGCTGAAATGGTGACCGGCGGCCCGTCCATGTTAAGTCAATGAGGACCAAGTCAGCGTCTCATCCTGTTATGTGGATTTAAACAGGCTTAACATGGGACCATGTCAGTGTATGGTGTATGGTGGTCTCTAGTGGTCATCTGGTGGTATGGTATGCTGAACGTGCATTCGTTAAGGTGGTCTGGTTAAGGTGGTCTGGGGGGATACAAAATAGCTATTTCCTGGCGTTATAAGCGCACATTCATATTCATATTTTGGAAATCTGGCCCTGTATGGGTTAACAACAAAATTGATTTTATATTCTAACTAGAAATACTGTTCCTTCGAAACAGTGTGGGCTCGATTCCAACCCAACAAATAGGATACTTTAAGGTACTGTAAGGTACAGTACCCTACAGTATTGTACTGTACCTTACTGTACTGTACTGTACTGTACTGTACTGTACTGTACTCTACTGTACTGTACCTTACTGTACTTTACTGTACCTTACTGTACTGTACTCTACCTTACTGTACTATACTATACTGTACTCTACTGTACCGTACTGTACCTTACTGTACTGTACTCTACTGTACCTTACTATACTGTACTTTACTGTACTCTACTGTACTTTACTGTACTCTACTGTACTTTACTGTACTCCACTGTACCTTACTGTACTTTATTCTACTTTACTGTACTTTATTGTACTTTACTGTACTCTACTGTACTTTACTGTACTCTACTGTACCCTACTGTACTGTACCTTACTGTACTGTACTTTACTGTACTCTACTGTACCTTACTGTAGTGTACCTTACTGTACTATACTATACTGTACTCTACTGTACCGTACTGTACCTTACTGTACTGTACTCTACTGTACCTTACTATACTGTACTTTACTGTACTCTACTGTAATTTACGTTACTCTACTGTACTTTACTGTACTCCACTGTACCTTACTGTACTTTATTGTACTTTACTGTACTTTATTGTACTTTACTGTACCTTACTGTACTTTACTGTACTCTACTGAACCTAACTGTACTTTTACTGTACTCTACTGAACCTTACTGTACATATTCTATGTGTTCTAGAGGTGTATATTGAGTGCATATACTGTAGGTTAACAATCCCAGATCACATCTGTCCTCCACTATGTCTATAACCAAGGCGTTCTTCTATGTGGCCACTCCAGACTGAGGAGTGGAGCATGACTTTTATTGTGTTTGTGGATCTGATTTGAAAATGCATCGGTTGTGATATCTCCCTGAAAACCAACAACAACCACTAATACGGCTGATTGTCCCTGCGGGTTCTAGGATATATACTGTAAATCCCATTGCCCGGGATCCTAAAACCTTATTCTTTTTAAGAACAATTTCTAAAACACTACAAAACATGTCTCAAAGACAAATACAAGCAAACGTCTTCACAGTAACACAGTAACAGTTGTGTGTGTGTGTGTGTGTGTGTGTGTGTGTGTGTGTGTGTGTGTGTGTGTGTGTGTGTGTGTGTGTGTGTGTGTGTGCGTGCCCGTGCGTGCGTGCGTGCGCACATTGTAGATCAACTTCATAGCAGTATTAAGTGGTCCATCTATGTTTTTTATTAATAATAAAATCTGCAAAGTAACAAGTAACTGAGGCTGTCAAATGCTGTATTTATAGTAGAGTATATGTAACAAAAATGGAAAGTAGAGTAAAAGTACCTCAAAATTGTACTGTAGGTACAAGTACTTGTATATACTTGAGTAAATGTACTTAGTTACTTTGCAGCACCACAGAACAGCCAATGACAGACAGGCCTTTAATCACAGCTGTCTCAATCAGTAGAGTGGAGAGGGACATTTATAGATATTTGTAGTTTTAACTCAGAATATATACATCACAAAGCTTAGATATTTGGATCAAATCAGAGAGCAGACCTGTGTGAACGCAATGATATAGATAGCATATCTGAAGTGTGAACACTGCAGCCACAGCGCCTTAACATAAACATGGGTCTATTATCCTTCTCTCCACTCACTAAACCCATTGGAAATGCATTGGGTGCTTAAAGTTAAACATTTTTATTTTTTTATATTTATACTACAAAACATTTCAAAACCAAAAATACAAGCACACGTGTCCTCAGTAAGCTGAACACATAAAAATTTGAATGGTGTTGAAAGGTGTAAGCGTTTAAGAGATGAATCGCGCCAAAGTTTTGAGGATACTGACTGACTGATAGATAAATAATGAAGATAACATACGTGTGCTCGCCTTCCAGGCGAGCCCACAATAAAACTCTAACTTAACTGTTATTTACAATAGTCAGCTCATTTTTTTCCAAAATGGCTTTTATCTGTTTTTGCAAATGAACTCTTCATATGCTTTGTA
>NW_027664943.1:107590-167590 GCF_963921795.1 Nannobrachium achirus
GAAATTATTTTATTAAATAAGTGTGCCTGCCATGCAATACAATGGCAAAACACTTATTGTAATCCGCCATACTTAAAGCTATACTGTGTAAGTTGCTCAACTAGTGGTCTGTAGCAGTATAGCAAACCGTGGTCGCGTCTGCTTTTTTCGGAAGTTTTTCGTCGCGGACCGGGCCTTCAGACCACCGCGTCCGCCTCGCCGAGACGCATCTATAGAGAGGTCTCGTGTCCCTCTACGAGCAGCAGTTGGGGAGCTACATGCTAGACTTCTAGACCAGTGTAAACAAAGCTGTTGAAGCAAGCTATTTCCTGAAAAGACGCAAGAATGCACTGTAATTGGCCGGTAGTGTATCATGTGTGTATGATCTGCGATGTGATTGGCCAACGTATACACAACGTATACAGATGATGCAGATTACGTCATTTTGCCGCGAAATTCTACCCCCCTCACGGCTCATAGAAAACATACTAGAAAAGAAAATTTCTAAGAAATTTTAAGTGTGCCTGCAGCTCGCTAAGTGTGTGCAACCTTGTATGTGTTAACATTAGCATATTTGTTAGCATTTGTTAGCATTAGCATGTGTTAGCTTTAGCATTTGTTAGCATTAGCATTTGTTAGCATTAGCATTAGCGGTTAGCCGTTGGGACTGTGGGACTACCCACCGAGTTAGAGACCGGTAACGTGTTGGGAAGTGGGGGGCCGTGCGACGCGCGATTAGAAAAGGTGCCGGTCGGATCCTGCGTTCCTGAAGTAAGGATATGGTTTCTTGTTTTTAAGAAATAGGCTCCTCCCACAAGTTCCGCAAGGCGATTACGTTGTCCCGTCGCTCCCGAGATCGTTTGTGTTTCGTTTTGAGAGGGTCGTTCCCCCTGAAAAACACGTTTTGGCATGAAACGGTTACGTTTTGCGCGTTTGTGGTGCCCCCTATGTCAAAGTGGAAATGCTTTTGGGTATATGTTCAGTATAGCGCCCCCCACTTTAAAATTTGGTGTTGACTGGATGTTTCGTTTGTGATTTATGGCTACTTCTTACAAAACGGGCTCCTCCCGCTAACTTTGGAACCCTGTTACGGAAGAACGGTATGGACTATCAAAATATCGTTTAAATATGTTTATCACATGAGTCCATAGATCGTGTGTATCGATTTTTGTGACATTTGGAGAGAATATGTAGGAAAAGGAGCAAAAAGTGTGTTTTGAAGAAAATTCAAAATGGCGGAAAATCTATCCTGACGCAAATGGGCGTGGCCTATATGAGGAGATGCGTCATGACCCAAGGAATCCAGGGAAAAAAGAATTTTAATTTTTCGACCCACGGTTCAAGAGTTACAGGCCGAAAGGTAAAGGGTAAAAGGCACCGTCTTCTCGGAGTCGGGTTGTTTGTGAATGCAGCCCAAAGCTGGTGGTAAACTCCATCTAAGGCTAAATACCGGCGCGAGACCGATAGCGGACAAGTACCGTGCGGGAAAGTTGAAAAGAACTTTGAAGAGAGACACATAGCGCCACCATGAGGCCAACTGACGAAATGATTTTTTATTTAATCCTTGATATCATTATAAATCTCCTCTCCAAGTTTTGAAACTGTAGCCCCTATGGTTTGCGAGGAAAAAAATATTGAATGTGAGTTTTTGCGATTCCCATTATAAGTCAATGGGTAAAATTAATTCACTAATAAATTAATATCAATTAAACCATACAACTTTTCTCTTAGAAAA
This sequence comes from Nannobrachium achirus, assembly GCF_963921795.1. Lineage (NCBI taxonomy): Eukaryota > Metazoa > Chordata > Actinopteri > Myctophiformes > Myctophidae > Nannobrachium > Nannobrachium achirus. The sequence goes on from NW_027664943.1 coordinate 109,305, forward strand.
GTAATAGCACACCATTCCCGGCCGAGCCGCACGTTTTGATGTATATATTGCGGCGGTGGCGTAAATTGTGCGGCAGTTATTAGCGCACCAAATTTGCAAGGAACTTAATTAAGTATGGCGGATTACAATAAGTGTTTTGCCATTGCATGGCAGGCACACTTAATAAGTGTTTTGCCATTGCGTTGCATGGCAGGCACACTTAATTACTACACATACTATACATGAAAACAGTAAAGTATTCTAATAAAGTTGTAATACAGCAGTTGTATGTCTGAAAATAAGAAAGCTTCAGCAAGTTCTATTTCATGACTAAAATATATAGATAGTTTCTTACACAACTTTAATGTGCAAAGGCTGAAGTGATGGTGAAGCGAACATTGCATCAGTTGCCATTTTTCAGTTAGAGTGAATAGTACCGAAGTAACAAAACACTTTGTTCGCCTCATTTGTACCACTTGATGCAACGCCACGCCAAGTCGCGTCTTTGCATTGACAGAACAACTATTTTATTTTCTGTGGGAACACACCTTTAGAATGACTAAACAAGTAAAGTTACGAGTTACAGGTTATTACGGGTGTTCGAAACTAAAGTTATGACAAATCTGGCATTAACGTTTTAGGATGATTTTTAACAAATGTCAACATATGTCAACACAGCAAGAATTCAATTTCAATCATGAAATTATGAAACAATAACACATCTGGTGCCAACCCCGAGTTTCCCGAGTTTGTATTGATACCAACGCTGTGCCAACCCCGAGTTTCCCGAGTTTGGGCCGTTTTTGAAAAAACATTTTTTTTTTTTTTTTCAATTTCTTTTTTTTCAAATTCTTTTTTTTTGACCTCCAGAAATGTATTAGGCATGATCGCGATTGCGAAATTGCATGTTTAACCCCCATACCAACCCATTCTTTCAAACATGGCAGCCATGTTTGTTTACATCTGAAGAAAACATAATGGCCCATAAATCATGAATGCCTGAACGGATTTCCAAGTGGATTTTTTTGTTTGAAAGCTGTGAACAGCATCTACACACGTGGTGCATCATCTAGGCATGGGCGTGCACTTTTTACACAATTGCACAATTACATGGAAGTCTATGGTAACCATGGCAACGCGAGACATTGAAGAGAAAAAATCATTGCAACATAAGTGTTAAAACATTTTTTTGACAGGTTGTGAGCTTGTAGATCGGCTATTTTCAGCGATAGTTGAACTTACTGAAGTGTTGGTGGTCTTCAGGTTCTTCCTGTTTAACACAATTAGTGCTGCAGGGTATGAAGGGTTAACTTTTCGTTGACGCCACGCAGATCCCCCCATTAGCACACGCTGTTATTGTGTAAGGCATGCCTGGAATGTGTGTACACACACGGACTGCTGAATGACATCAACGATTACGTCATCTAGTCACATGACTTGTGTCATGTGACAGTGTGTCATGGCGGCCGCAAGGCTTGTCTTGTTGTTGTTGTTTGGAGCCGTGCTATGGGATATAAAGTCTTATTTGGAGTAAATGAAGTCTCTTTATGGGCCTCTCCATTGACTTAACATGGAGGAGCTTCACTTCGCGTGCACGCCCAACGTGCGTTTTAAACAAATCGCGGACATTACCGATGCGGCCGCGACCGGAGCTACATACAGTAAGTATTAATACATTTACTGTAAATACAGTAAGATTGACGGTGAGCGCTGTCAATGGCGTCGTGTAGTAACCGGTTTTAATGACGGTGAGCGCTGTCAATGGCAGCAGAACAGTTAATAGAAATGCCCCTGGCTGAGTCTGGAGAGTTCATCTTCCCCTGCAGTCTGGACTCAACACACTGGTCTGAAATGAACAGAATGAATTGAACAAGGACTTTAATAACTTCACACAAGTGTTGTTAAGAATAAGCATATAATGATCTAAACTTAAGTGAATGAGGTGAAAGTAGCCCATCTACTTTTAATGTTTCTGCAGCCATACTTTCATATATGTCCACCCCACCAAAGAATATACCCCCTACCCTTCTACCAGGGCTGTATAGACTTAGCCTAGTAAACGACCAACTTCTGGATTACGGAAGTTCGTTTTTTTGACGTGCCATGCGTTTTAGAAATCATGTAAGACAGAGGAAGCATTGCAAGTAAGCATTAGATTGCAAGTAAGTGAAGTTCAAACACCGGCCTGTGATCCAAAACATATCCTCAAACTAACAAGTGTGGATGAAATATCGTAATTGATCTCATACTGTAGCCTGCCTTTTCCGACCGGGGTGAGGGGAGTGATCAAAGAAGGGATGAAAAGAGAATGAATTATTTTTTTGTTCACTTTCACTTACTAAAATCCTAAAAACTAAAACTCAATCTCAGCTGTGAGATGTTTAGTTCTGGAGAAAAAAAGGTAAAACCAATGCATCTGTTTGTCAACCCTTTTAGTGTGGTGCGATGCGTCCAAAAAACAGCTCCCGTAGGATTTTTGTGCTAAAATTGATTTTTTTGCAGATCCTGGTTCTATAGAGTCCAAACTATGAGAAAATGATGGGTGTCAACTTTTCCGGACCCCCACCCCCTTTCTGGGGGTCATCTAGTTTGGGATCTCCCAGAACAGTACGCCAGCCAGTTAATGTCCAATTGTCTTAATATTAGGGTTGTTTTGCAGGTTTTAAAACATTCTGAGTTCATTTATTACACTTTTGAAGCAGCCAGAATAAGCTTTCTGACTTTTGGTTGGGGTCTTTCCTCACCTGGGACCCCCCAGATGGACCCCTGAGCCTATCTCAGTACTCGCTCTGCTCCTGCTCCAAACAATGTCATATTAGATCATAATTGAAGCATAAAAGTTTTTTTCTGAAAACAAAAAAAGGTAGTAACAAATACCAGGGGTCTTCCACATAGGCTTCGGGACCCCTGGGGGTCCTCGGAGTTACTACCTAGTGTGATAAGAAGTGTACTTCTAAGGATTTCTTTGCTAAAATGTATTTTTTTTACTGCTTTGGCTTTTATAGGGACCAAACTGTCAGAAAATATTGGGTGTCAGATTTTCCTGACCCCTGTCCCCTTTCTGGGGGGGTCATCTATTTTAGGACCTCGCAGAACAGTATGTCAGCCAGTTAATGTCCAATTTTCATAATATTAGAGTTGTTTTGAAGGTTTTAAAACATTCTATGTTCATATATTGCACTTTTGAAGCAGCCAGAATAACCTTTATGACTTTTGGTGGGGGTCTCTCCTCACCTGGGACCCCCGGAATGACCCCTGTCCCTATCTCAGTACTCATTACAGTCCTTGCTCTGCTCCTGCTCCAGAACAGTGTCAAATTATAGATCATAATTGAAGGATAAAAGCTTTTGTACCTGTACCTGGGCTCTGTACCTGACAACAAAAATGAGTAGCTAATACCAGGGGTCTTCCGCAGGGTCCGGACGGCGGGACCCCCAGGTGTCCTCAGAGTTACTACAGGGGGCCATCCAAACGGCTGTTTCAGTTTTGGCCCTATTCTTGCAAGAATAATATTAGAAACTGTTAGTTTTATGTATGCTGGGTTTATGTAGTGTACTTGATGGTTTATTAGTATTCTCAGTATTATTTACTAGTAAGATGCCTCAGGGCGCCAATTCTTTGCCATCTGGCCAGTGATGTATATCGGACCTGTTACCCATATAATATATGGGTAACAGGTACCAGGGGTAAGAGGTACCAGGTACCAGGGGTCTCCATATTATGGAGACCCCTGGTACCCATATATGGAGATCCATGTACTGTATATGGAGATATGCTGTGAGAGCCCAAACATGCTTACCCAGTTATTTGTTATGTGAAAGTCCTATGATGTCCATGACAATTGACAATATACCCTTTTATGCCCATACATGGAGATCCCTGTCTGTAGAACCAGTCACACAGATATGGGCTGTCTTGGCCATCTGTCTTGGCCATATATGGATTCTGTTAGTGTGGTATGTGGCCGATCTGGCCTCCATATATGGGCATTCCCATATGAAGTCCTGTTAGATATGGGCTTAATATTGAAGACATCAGGGATCTCCATATATGGACCTTGTCACACATCTAGAATGTATGACCTCAGCATCAAAGGCTGGATTGGGGTGTGACAAACTATTATCATGTCCACTGTCCAGGGGTACTTAACTCTCCTACTGCCAGATCATTTATTTATTTATTGGGTCTGGCGCCATCAAAAAGCGGCTTACCTTTGCGACGTTATAGTAGATAGACAGACAGACATTTATTTATTTATTTTTATTTTTTTTGGTTGTGCAATAGTGCACTTTGGTCTGCCAGGCAGCAGAGGGCGGCGTCATGCGAGAATGAATGTGAATTTGCCTGTTATGTGTTGAAGAAGAAGAAGACCAGTCACTGGCCCCAGAGCCTTACAGCCAGAGGAAATCAACAAGGAAGTGAATTGTTCTCCGTTGATCTAACGCATAATGGATTTTTTTACACCATCACCGCGGAAAATGTGTTTACAGTAGACGGCCGCGCGACCCCTCATCAGCTTACAGTCATCAGACGAACGAACCGAACGAGCGCCGTATTGGCGGTAAGGTCTTGCGCAATCGGGCGAACGTGAACGTTCAAAGCGTGGGAAGAGTTAATGTACATCAAGCAGCCTCACAGAAACATAGACTCCTGCCCTATGAGCCTCAGGGCTGGGCAAGACTTACTTATTTCCATCAACATTGGAGTCATTGGAACACTTTGGTCCAACAACCCTGCATCTGTGATAATGCAGGGTAATGGGATGGGATTTCAGTCAAAGAACTTGGAGCTGCACTGCTACCACATATCCTCCATGTCAACTACGTCACACAATATAGTATAAATGATACCTGACAAATTGCCCTGAGCTTCCACCAATTGAAGAAAATGGATGGAATTCAGAGAGTGGAGGGTATTTTCCAGTCAGATGTCTTGGCTGACTGGGAGGTTGGGGTGACCAGAGATTTGTCTGGTCCCCTTTAGTAACTGAGGACACCTGGGGGTCCCAGACCCCCTGTGGAAGACCCCTGGTATTAGCTACTCATTTTTGTTGTGGAGTGCAGGACTGTAATGAGTACTGAGATAGGCTCAGGGGTCATTCCGGGGGTCCCAGGTGAGGAAAGACACCCACCAAAAGTCAGAAAGGTTATTCTGACTGCTTCAAAAGTGCAATATATGGACTTTTAAAACCTTCAAAACAACTCTAATATTAAGAAAATTGGACATTATCTGGCTGGCATACTGTTCTGCGAGGTCCTAAAATAGATGACCCCCCAGAAAAGGGGCAGGGAAAATCTGACACCCATACATTTCTGACAGTTTGGTCCCTATAAAAGCCAAAGCAGTAAAAAAAATAAGTTCAGCTAAAAAAAACATTAGAAGTACACTATGTAGTAACTCTGAGGACCACCTAGGGGTCCCGAAGCCCCCGTGGAAGACCCCTGGTGTTTGCTACTACTCATTTTTGTTTTCAGAGCCCAGCTACAAAAACATTTATTCAATTATGATCTAATATGACATTGTTCTGGAGCAGGAGCAGAGCGAGTACTGAGATAGGCTCAGGGGACTGTCTGGGGGGTCCCAGGTGAGGAAAGACCCCAACCAAAAGTCAGAAAGCTTATTCTGGCTGCTTCAAAAGTGTAATAAATGAACTCAGAATGTTTTAAAACCTACAAAACAACCCTAACATTAAGAAAATTGGACATTAACTGGCTGGCGTACTGTTCTGGGAGGTCCCAAAGTAGATGACCCCCAGAAAGGGGGTGGGGGTCCGGAAAAGTTGACACCCATCATTTTCTCATAGTTTGGACTCTATAGAACCAGGATCTGCAAAAAAATCAATTTTAGCACAAAAATCCTACGGAAGTACACATCGTACCACACTATTTGCTTTCAAGGAGTAAACAATCATATAAACCAAAAGTAGTTCAGATAATTTATGCCATAGTCGAGCAGCCCTAACATTGTGTGATCTGATGGTGGCGCTAGATGGTAGGCCATTGGAACAGGATAGGGTTAATCTTCCAGGAAGCATTAAAGCCCAGATCAAGTTTCATGATGATCTGAATCTGCCCATTACATTTTGAGACATCCTGTGTGCAAGTGGAGAGTGTGGCCAAAAGATGGCACCAGTGGAAAGGCCATTTGGACAGCAGATCAGTTGTAATAGGCTGTATTGCGTATTGAGTGCTTAGAAAATGGATTTCGTTCCCACGCCTGGGCACTACTCATTCAATGCATTTTTGCATAGACAATACCATTGTGGTCCGTATGAGCATGGAACTCCATGTATGGAGAACGCAATTCCATGAATGGAGAACAGAACTCCATGAATGGGATAACATCACGGACTGGCTCTGTGTGTACAGTAGGTCCCCATGTACGTATGAGTGTCCGCATGAGCACAAGACTAATGTCATAGAAAGTATGCAGAGACCAACATCACCACAGCTGATGTCACGGACAGAATGGCCCATATAAGGAGATATGCACGTATGTCGTGTTTGATACCATGTGTAGTGAGCACCGCTCACTTCGCAATCGCAAACATACTCTCATCGCCTCAGAGAATAAATCATTAAAAACTTTTCAAATTGATTTTTTTATTTTGTGTCCAAGAACAGTCAAAGACACACATTGTATTCCAATTACCTGTAGTGTGATCCTCACTGTTGATAAACATCCTCCGTAGCCGGTTCATTTTCAGCACCTCTTGATCAACTATAAGCCTTTAACGGATGACTCTCACAGAAGATCTTGTAGGCTGTCAGCAAAGGGTGGTTCAATTCCGAAAACACACACACACACACACACACACACACACACACACACACACACACACACACACACACACACACACACACACACACACACACACACACACACACACACACACACACACACACACACACACATTTTAATGATTTATTTATGTCCACATTAAGAGAGAAACATACAGGGACACAAATACTATTGGTGCAGCAAGAATACATTCACGAAATCATGGAATATGTTTTCATGATACAATGGGCATGTCACTCAGTATAGGTAGCCTATATGCTGTCAATTATGGCAGACACAGCATAATACTTTAACAGCCATTTTGGGCATACTGTATGCCCAGTGTTGAAACCCTCTAACGAGCAGCCTGTGAGTAAGTCCTAGGCTGCCGAATATAAAGACAAATAGTCTGCACCTGTAGCCCAGCTGAGATGGTATTTAGCAGTGGTTGGTATGTAATGACCATGGTCATATAGACATTATTCCTGGCCGATTGCAGGAGGGACGCCCCTCCCCCAACTCCCTAGTCAGTCTAAAGGGTACTTCCGGGTTATCTGTCAGGCAGTCAGGCATGCATATAAACGTGTAGTCAAATTATTTGCCTAAACTGTTATCTTGTTTTTTTTTATTTTTTTGCTTATTTCTATTGCAAGAGTTGGCTTGTTTGTGGAGGTGTGTTGGCTTATTTCTCTCACAAGTTTTGGCAACCCTGCCCAGCGCTGCAGTAAAAGATTATGACAACGAAGGGTTAAAGCAACTGAGTTTTTTTGAGCGGTGGTCTCTCGCCGCTCCTGTGTTTGGCTTTCACAATATGTTACTGGGTGGCCGTGTCCGTAGCCTGCCACACCTCTCCTGACCACACACAGACCACACACACACACACACACACAAGTTAAAGGAGGGGCACTGTTGAGCAGGACACACACACACACACACACACACACACACACACACACACACACACACACACACACACACACACACACACACACACACACACACACACACACACACACACAGCCCCCCCCCCCACTAGCCCTTTAGAGAGTTGGATTCGATCATTTTAAGGTATTTGTACTTGAGTATTTCCAATAGTTTTACTTCTACTACATATACCTCAACCCCTGCATGTACCTCAAGGTGCGCAGGCCTCCACCGCTCAGTTCACACAGGTGTGATTTTTTTTCAGCTGTCAGCCGATATGGTGCGGTCATGGATTAGTCTCTCGAAATGCAAGCTACCGCTATCTTCGATGTTTTTATTCTATCTACACCAGCTAATAGTATTGATGACATCCTTAACATATCCTAATAGTCCAGTCATTTTAGGGTTAGACCTAGAACAAATTGCAATAGTAGCAAACTCAACTGATTTTGTATCCTCATTATGTCCTTAGTGAGGGAAAAAAAGTCCCAAGGAATCCCACCGGGGCAAAGTTTTGAAAACGACCTATCTCTTCACTTACTATACACTACAATATAAAGGAAAAAATGACTGAAAAAAAACCTGCTTTAAGTGGGATGTGAGGGGTCTAACTAGGGGTTTGTCATCATGCTGAATCCATTGCAGGCATTTGTTTTGCACAAAAAACATTCTGTGGGCTAGAAATGGCCTTAGAAAACAATACACGTATGGGTGCGTTTTCATGTTAGTCGGAGGCCTTAGGGTTTTTTTTTCTCGTGCTAATCAGTCTAAAAGTTCAAAATTTTGCACAGATGTAGCTCAGGGCATGCTCTAATGATTTAGCTAGGGCGCGCGAGTCTGCAACATTCGGGGTCGCTACAGCGGCCAAGTTGGGCTCCCATCGACTTTAGTGATGAAAAGTGACTTTTCAGAGTTTTGTTGGTGCTGTGGTGACCCCGAAGGTCGCAGACTCGGGCGCCCTAGCTAAATCATTAGAGCATGCCCTGAGCTACATCTGTGCAAAATTTTGAACTTTTAGACTGATTAGCACGAGAAAAAAAAAACCCTAAGGCCTCCGACTAACATGAAAACGCACCCATATGTGTATTGTTTTCTAAGGCCATTTCTAGCCCACAGAATGTTTTTTGTGCAAAACAAATGCCTGCAATGGATTCAGCATGATGACAAACCCCTAGTTTGACCCCTCACATCCCACTTAAAGCAGATTTTTTTTTCAGTCATTTTTTCCTTTATATTGTAGTGTATAGTAAGTGAAGGTAGATAGGTCGTTTTCAAAACTTTGCCCCGGTGGGATTCCTTGGGACTTTTTTTCCCTCACTAAGGACATATTGAGGATACAAAATCAGTTGAGTTTTCTACTATTGCAATTTGTTCTAGGTTTGGCCTAATTTTGGCCTAAAATGACTGGACTAATTTGTACAGCCTGCAAAACACTATATGAATCTTGCCAAAAACTGCATGGGATTAGCATAAATCTGGTATGTCTGTATAGGGGAGGCTTGTAGGCACCCATGGAACCCATTTCCAGTAACATATATTGAGGTGGAAGGTCACGGGACCATTTGAAAAATGATGATGTCCATATTTCTTTCGCCAAAAAAATCATCTAACTTTGAATCATTAGGTATTTAGCCCTCTTCCCAATGAGCTAACATGACATGGTTGGGCCCATTGGAAACCTGAGATTGTCTTGAATCAAATGCTATCTTTACTTTTGAGCTACCTCAAAATCTGAGCGCGCCACAATCTCTGAAATACAGTGTCGTCAGTGATCCTGCCAGCAATCGAGTAGGTGTCATAGGGGTAACAAAACAATGAAAAAAACACATTTGCCCCGGTGGGATTCCTTGGGACTTTTTTTCCCTCACTAAGGACATATTGAGGATACAAAATCAGTTGAGTTTGCTACTATTGCAATTTGTTCTAGGTTTGGACAAATTTTGGCCTAAAATGACTGGACTATAAACTCAGCAAACTCCTCAGAGAAGCAGCACAACTCACAACAATAACCTCCTCTTCTATAAGGTCAAAGGTGCTGCTATCTCTAATATAGACACTTCCCTGGACTCTTTATCAACTACAACATCATCTGGTGTCTTAGCATATGTCTGGGTTATCACAGACATGGAACATGGATGAAATGACACAGGAATGTTTGCACACAAACACACACACTACAAGAGTTGCATATAGTCCTGTGACTCCTGTCACAATTACATAATCATTCGACCGCAATTATTTAAGATAATCACATTTCTTTTTGCATAATCTTTATAATCATTTACAAAATATTTTCACACTCAAATATTTAAAAAAATAACAGAAATAGCAGATCTACAATTAAGCTATAAGTTGTAAGGTGGTAGATCAGCTATTTTTAGACCTACGTAAATAAAATGATCAATAGGTCTTTGGCATGAGAATAAAATCTTTTTTTTCTTCACTTTTCTCTACCTCTTTCTCCCTTTCTCTCCCCCCCCCCCCCCCTCTCTCTCTTTCCCTCACTCTCTCCCTCACACTACTGCAGCCCAAAATTGGCATGCGAAAAAACGAAATCTCTTACTTAGGATGTATCCTTGAAGCTAATCTTTCCAGCGAAAAGATGACTTCTAAAGTAATAAATAAAATCAACCAACAAACTTGTTTCCTACAGAGGATCGCCCCAATGGTCAATTTCAACACACTGAAGACCATAGCTGGTGCAATAATCCAGCCCCTGTTTGACTACGGAGTCCACGTATGGTATCGTGACGCCCCACAAGCCCTAAAAACTAAACTCCAAACAGCCCAAAATAAACTAATTATAGGGTCCTTCCCTATCAGACTCACCTCACCGCTACTCACCACAACCAGTTAAGAGTGGGGTGGCTCAGAGTTGATGACAGAGTACAGCAACTTGCAATGGGCCTGGGCGGGGTTGCGCCACCTCACACTAAGTTCAAACGTAGCCTATACCCAGGGGGCAAACCAGCCTTTTTTTTAGGAAACCTGCATTTGCCCCGACATAAAAGGTTGTCCACCAGAAATATTATCTATGACCCAGTAGGATCACAACCTATATGGACAACCCGGTCAATTTGTACGGCAAAGTTCCAATATGGCCGCCTCAATATTAGCCCCTATTAGTTTTAATGGGGGGTGAATAGGGAAACATTTTAAACTGAGGGATATTTCCACGAAACTTCACAGGTTGATCAATGGTTTACATATGAACGTTTTTTGTATTGCAAGTTTCCATGAAATCCAATATGGCCGCCACAATATGGCCGCCATAATGTAAGGACCCAGAAAATAGGTTTTGCCTCTAACTTCTGAACCAGATGAGCTAGAAACGCAAACTTGGTGTCTATTTCATGGTGTCTGACCATGGGAGACTCAATGGAATAGCTAATTTTATTATTGGGTGTGTCTGGACCTTTATTGTGCATATTTGCAAGATGGTGGATTCCCAAAATAGAGCTTTAACATAATTTCTACCATGATTGTTGACTGCTTTTGCAAATACAAGCAATATGAATCCATTTGCTAAGATTTATGGCACAGAAGGGACTTATACCTGTATTATTCTTGAGTTTGCATGTTGTCAAAATGGCTGTAAACGAGATATTATATTTCCTGTCCGATTCTACTGTATGTAGTTGTAGCAATGACTTCAGATAAAATCAGAGACCAAAACAATGTATCTTAGAAATTATTTTTTTATTTAAAAAATTAATAAAAAAAGAGAGAGATTATCTCAATGAAATGAATGCAACTGCCTTTTTGGGTCTTTCACACATAGACATGCACATGCTTTCCAACAACTTCAGCTTCAGGGAAATTATAATGAACACATGATTAAAACAGGCTGCATTATAATGCAAATAATTGCTAGTCACTATCACTGTCATGTGTACCTATCCTGCTGCATCTTGTCTCCAGTCCTTGGCAACGACACCCCAAGGAGCATTCAATTCCCTTCTTCGCACATGAAGTTCAATCACCCGAGAGAGACTTGGAGTAGAACCGCTGCTCCTTCACTTGGAAAGGAGTCAGCTTAGGTGGTTCGGGCATCTAGTACGGATGCCCCCCGAGCGCCTTCCTAGGAAGGTCCTCGATGCACGTCCCACTGGGAGGAGACCCCGTGGCAGACCTAAGACCAGATGGAAGGATTATATCTCCAGACTGGCCTGGGAACGCCTCGGTATACTCCCAGAGGGAGTGGAGGAAGTTACGCAGGATAAGGAAATCTGGAAGTCTCAGTTGGAACCGTTACCCCCGCGACCCGATTCCGGATAAGCGGTTGAAGATGGATGGATGGATGGATGGCACATGAACAGTTTTTCTGGCAGCCTTTGATACAGCTACATGATATTGCCTTGTCCATTGATATAGGCCAGGCTGGCTCTGTAGATGGACAGGGGACTGCCTTCCCATCACTGAGAGACCATCCATATTCAGTGAAGCAAGGGATGTCTGGCTTCGCGATGTGTGCAGTTTTATCTATTATGGCTGCAAGAGCAGCTCTTTTCAGGTGCAGGCCAAAGGCATTTTCTGTAGGTGGCGGCAGCTTCAACAGGGTTGATCGGTTATTTAGGAACTTGTACACTCTCAGCTTTGCCAGGTCAAAGTCCTCCGAATGGTCAGCTTTTGATGCATATACAGCTATCGTGAGGTCTCTAGCCTGATTCTTGACATCCTCTGAGAGGGATTTTCACCAAACTCCTGAAGTGCAGGGAGATCTAGACCCATGCTGGTCTTGAACCATGCCTTCTTTCCAGTGAAAAAGGGATAGCTGGTGGTATCTCTGCCACTCAGGCTGTGAATAAAGGGCAGGGTCCAAGGGCTGAGACCATGTGATGGATAGGAAGATATGCATCCTGCTCTGTTCTCACCCACAGCTCTGGAAGGTCTAGGAGGTGGGTGGCAGCATGATATAGATGCCTATATCATGCTGCTGCCATGGGAAGGCAGTCCCCTGTCCATCTACAGAGCCAGCCTGGCCTATATCAATGGACAAGGCAATATCATGTAGCTGTATCAAAGGCTGCCAGAAAAACTGTTCATGTGCGAAGAAGGGAATTGCATGCTACTTGGGGTGTCGTTGCCAAGGACTGGAGACAAGATGCAGCAGGATAGGTACACATGACAGTGATAGTGACTAGCAATTATTTGCATTATAATGCAGCCTGTTTTAATCATGTGTTCATTATAATTTCCCTGAAGCTGAAGTTGTTGGAAAGCATGTGCATGTCTATGTGTGAAAGACCCAAAAAGGCAGTTGCATTCATTTCATTGAGATAATCTCTCTCTTTTTTTCTTTTTTTTTTAAATAAAAAAAATATTTCTAAGATACATTGTTTTGGTCTCTGATTTTATCTGAAATCATTGCTACAACTACATACAGTAGAATCAGACAGGAAATATAATATCTCGTTTACAGCCATTTTGACAACATGCAAACTCAAGAATAATACAGGTATAAGTCCCTTCTGTGCCATAAATCTTAGCAAATGGATTCATATTGCTTGTATTTGCAAAAGCAGTCAACAATCATGGTAGAAATTATGTTAAAGCTCTATTTTGGGAGTCCACCATCTTGCAAATATGCACAATACAGGTCCAGACACACCCAATAATAAAATTAGCTATTCCATTGAGTCTCCCATGGTCAGACACCATGAAATAGACACCAAGTTTGCGTTTCTAGCTCATCTGGTTCAGACGTTAGAGGCAAAACCTATTTTCTGGGTCCTTACATTATGGCGGCCATATTGTGGCGGCCATATTGGATTTCATGGAAACTTGCAATACAAAAAATGTTCATATGTATACCATTGATCAACCTGTGAAGTTTCGTGGAAATATCCCTCAGTTTAAAATTTTTCCCTATTCACCCCCCATTAAAACTAATAGGGGCTAATATTGAGGCGGCCATATTGGAACTTTGCCGTACAAATTGACCGGGTTGTCCATATAGGTTGTGATCCTACTGGGTCATAGATAATATTTCTGGTGGACAACCTTTTATGTCGGGGCAAATGCAGCACACCTTCCTTTGCCCCCTGGGTACTAGTTGTAACGTAAATGGCTTCTAAGTCAAGACTTACGCATTACGAAAATTTCAGCTGTTGCACCACTCTAACGTATCTGTATGTAACTACTAAATATTTACACCAGCCTTTGGGCAGCACTAAGTCCTTACTAAGTAACCTATCTCTATGTGAGTAGAGCAACTTCACTACTAACGTGGCAGACAGCATTATATCGTCTATTTAATTAATTCAACAATGAAACGACCCATCTGTTTAAAACATACATTAAGCCCTATATACATTTGAAAATAGCCGATCTACAAGCTCACGATGTGTCTGCTATTAATAGAGTATTTCTATATATACAGGATTGATACTTTTTTTGAGTACTTTTCAACCACTGCATATACAGCACAACAGCAAATTGAACGGTGCGCTCTCTTCCCCTGTGTCTCCAAATATGCGTTGCCCTGCGTTACTTCACAACGGGGGGAAATGTAATTTGTGATAAATGGCCAATATAATTTGTGATACAATCCGTTTGCAGGGCAGTGCGCTGCACAGGGATGCGCTCGCCCTGTGCACGCATATCAGTGACTTGTGTACATGCCAGTGGTCTCTGTTGACAAAAGACGATACAAGCTTTATTTCCTTACTAGAAACAGTTCGTTTTCATTGGATTCGGGAGCTATGACATCATTTTATGCGACTATACATTACTTTAGGAACAGTCTACGCATTACTAGTTATGTTATGCCTTAAGAAGTCGTGGTGCAACACCTGTTAGTAACTCACTTAGTTACAAACTAACTAGTAGTTACTAAGCCTCTAGTAAGGACTTTTACACCCTAACTTAGGGCAGAACTTACGTTCTGGTGGTGCAACCTGCCCCAGGTGTACAAGATACACTACACCACTATGATACCCAAGTACCTGTCTAAATACTTTATAAACGTTAAGGATGTCCATAATTACAACACTAGAGGCAGTGCCACAGATCACTTTCAACCCAGAGTAAAAACCAACAAAGGGTCAAACTCGTTCTTCTGCTATACCACCAAAATGTGGAAAGCCTTACCGAAGGCCATAAAGGAGTGTGGATCCCTAGCATCCTTTAAAATTGCCCTGAAAAACCACTTATAGGCAGCAGCCGTTCGCAACTGGTAAAGAAAACAATCCCCCAGCCCAGCCCTACCCTCCCCTGCCCCTTCTTTACACTTACTGTTTGTTTAGACTTAATGTTTTCTTATTATTATTATTATTTTTTTGGTTCTTTCATTTTATTTTATTTACATATCTACTGCATATAGTAGCCTACTGTGTTCTATTTGTCTGTCATTCAATGTTATATGAGATACTTTAATGGTTTCCTGTGGAAATAAGCTTAGTCTTTTCTAGGATCTACTTTTAGTAGACCTTGTACCAGTGAACTGTACCGTCATGAAACTGTACCTTTTCCTATGCAAACTTCTAATAAAGTCTTCAACCAATCAATCAATCAATCAATCAATGCGTGTTTGTTTACAATATGTAGAATTGATTGATTGATTGATTGAAGAATTTATTAGAAGTTTGCAATAGAAAAAAGTACAGTTTCATGACAGTACAAATCACTGGTACACGGTCAACTAAAAGGAGATCCTAGAAAGCCGCGGCTTATTTCCACAGGAACCACACTTTAAGTATCTCATATAACATTGAAAGACAGACGGATAGAACATAGTACTTTATCTAGGATAATATCAGTTTCAAAAGCATAACATCAAATACAAAAGGCAGAATACAAAGAAAAAGGGGGGGGGAGCATGGGGGCTTAGTCTATTTACAAGTCACGGGTAGCTGCTGTCTGAAGGTGACCTTTCATACCAATTTTGAAGGAGGCTAGGGATTTGCTCTCCTTTAGGGCTTGTGGAAGGGCGTTCCACATGTTGATGGTATAGCAGGAGAACGAGTTAGCGCCTTGTTTAGTGTTAAATCTACGCTGATGATGATTAGTGGAGCTGCCTCTGGTGTTATGATCGTGAACATCCTTGACCTTTAAGAAGTAGTTTGTCAGGTACATGGGAATCTTGGAGGTGTAGTGTATCTTGTACACCTGGGCGGGGTTGCACCAGCTGTTACTAAGTTATAACGTAGCCTAGTTGTAACGTAAATGGCTTCTAAGTCAAGACTTACGCATTACTAAAATGTCAGGTGTTGCACCACACACATTTGTTCTTACGTATCTCTAAGTAACAACTAAATATTTACACCACCCCTTGGGCAGCACTAAGTCTTTACTAAGTAACCTATCTCTATGGGAGACTGGGAGTAGAGCAACTACACTACTAACGTGGCAGACGGCATTATATCGGCTATTTAATTAATTCTACAATGAAACAACCCATCTGTTTAAAACATACATTAAGCCCAATATACATTTCGGCCATTTGAAAATAGCCGATCTACAAGCTCACGATGTGTCTGCTATTAATAGAGTATTTCTATATTGCAGGATTGATACTTTTTTAATTCATTTGAGTAGACTAATTTTCAACCACTGCACATACAGCACAACAGCGAATTGAGCGGTGCGCTCTCTCTCTCTCTTCTCCCCTGTCTCCAAATATGCGATGCCCTGCGTTACTTCACAACGGGGAAAAATGTATGAGGCCAATATAATTTGTGATACAATCCGTTTGCAGGGCAGTGCGCAGGGATGCGCTCGCACTGTGCACGCATAACAGTGACTTTGTACATGCCAGTGGAGAGACGAGACAGAGCTCTCTGTTGACAAAAGACGACAAGCTTTACTAGAAACAGTTCGTTTTCATTGGATTCGGGAGCTATGACGTCATTTTATGCGACTATACATTACTTTAGGAACAGTCTACGCATTACTAGTTACGTTCTTCTCGCCCCCCTAGTGGCGAAAAAAAGAACCTCTGGGAACTCAGATTGCTAGTTACGTTATGCCTTAAGCAGTCGTGGTGCAACACCTGTTAGTAACTCATTTAGTTACAAACTAACTAGTTGTTACTAAGCCTCTAGTAAGGACTTTACTCCCTAACTTAGGGCAGAACGTAAGTTCTGGTGGTGCAACTGGCCCCAGGCCCATTGCAAGATGCTGTACTCTGTTAGCCTGCTTCCAGACCAGAGACCCCGCCCACTCTCAGAGTGGACAGCTGAGTCTGAAATCAGGCTAGTACTCTGTCAGCTATAATGTCGGTCTCGCATGTTAAAATGCGTCGCGCCTCTGTGTGTGTGTGTGTGTGTGTGTGTGTGTGTGTGTGTGTGTGTGTGTGTGTGTGTGTGTGTGTGTGTGTGTGTGTGCGTGCGTGCGTGTGTGTCGCTGCTTACCTCGTTTGACGGTCGTCTGTGCTTCTTGTGTGACTTGACCAGCAGAAGGTTTCTTTCGGGGGTCACAGATGTGTTGTTTTTCGGGGATTATGCTGTCGAAGGGACTGATCTGACTGCGACCAGCGTCTCTGTCACTTTCTCCCACCGTCTGTGTATGCGTTTCTCAGCTGCAAAATCCATATCAACGCAATGCAGAGCCAAAGCCACCGTTAACGCTGGTTATTAAACTATCGCACCGTGTCCGTGTCCTGAACGTCTGCCCTCTGGGCAGATGCCTATAACGTCGTTTTGATCACCTTTTGTGCACTTTTGAAGGATATTTTCTTTGTTTAGCTTTCTTTCCTCCCTCTTCCTCGGCGCCGCCACGTTTGTTGTTATGAAACCATGGTAACCAAACCGCACCACCCCCTTAAAAATACTACTACGCGAGTTAAAATATCACCACGCAGCATAAGAAAATAGTGCCGGGACCGAAACACTGATAATGCAAGACCACGCAGCTGCAGCTGCAGCATGGCTGCAGCGGCCTGTTGAGCTCCACGGTAGACAGGAACCTCAGTGGCAGGAAGTGCGTGACCTCATACCTCCAAGGCAGAGGAGCAGACGACAAATGACACGTGGAGAACTTTTGGTTTCTTACTTACTAGCCTACCAAGAGATCTTTTTTTTTTAAAGTATTGCCCCTGGTATGGGAACGAACCAACACAATCATCTTTACGCAATGAGGTCTATAAGTGTTAAATAGCTCTCTTGCCCAAAGTGGGTGCCCTGATGCCAGTCCAGGGGTGCAACAGAATCATTTGTAACATTTGGAATTCATCAATATCACAACAGACCTGATTTACAGATCCTATTTACACAGGAACCACTTTATGTATCTCATATAACATGAGACAGACAGATTATGATAGAACACGGTAGGTAAACAAAAGGGGGGAAAAGCAGACATGAAAAAAATAACAAGGGAAAAAGAAATAGGCCTAGCCTAATTGAGAAATAGGAGATGGAAAAGGGGAGGTATGGCTTTAGTCTATTACGAGATGAATGTATTAGTCTGGACTCCACAGACTCCTCTTCTTTTTCATGTATAGTGTTGCACAGTTTTTAATATTAATTAAGGTGCAAAAATGAATTCCTCCCGTTTTCACAACGACAGCATGTCACAAATTTACTCTCCGACAGGAGTTATACAAAGGTTTGTGCACTGTAAAATGTATAATAGACCTTTAAATGTAACTCATGTATTTTCTTGTTACAAACAATTACTATCAAAGTCAGGGTCAATATTGTACCATATACGTTCGACTCACTGATAACATGACGTAAGACCGTCGATCATGGACGAGGCTTTGTGTGTGTGTGTGTGTGTGTGTGTGTGTGTGTGTGTGTGTGTGTGTGTGTGTGTGTGTGTGTGTGTGTGTGTGTGTGTGTGTGTGTGTGTGTGTGTCGAGGAGCGGGAGCGGGAGCTCCTTGTCAGACAGCTCCCTCTACAGGCTTATACTGTAGATCATGCAACAAGTGCTTGAACGCAGGAAGAAAACACTGTAGCCTACTGATTAAACATAATTGTAGACTACAGATGATATGATGATATGAATGATACATTTAAACACACTGTACAGATACATTTCAACAAGCAGTCCGTTTTTCAGTAGCCAATTTTTAACCCCTTTTTCTCCCCAATTTAGTCAGTATGCCAATGTATTCCACTCCACACACACATTTCTGTGTTGTCGCTGTTGTTATTGTATCCTACTGACTCACTTGGCACCGGGAGGACATAGAGCCTTCGTCCTACTGTTGTTGTTTATTGTGTTGCTGTTTTCGTTGCACTTGTCACTTCTCATACTTGACCAATGGAAACAGGGGATAGGCACTGCACTGTAACTACTATAAGGCCTATTTGTTTTAACAACAACAGGGCAACCAGACTATAGTACTTGTCTGACTTCATTCTTTCTTTCCATCCATCCATTTTTTCGGATAAACTTTATTTTGCAGCGCTACTCCTCTATATGCCAAATCGACAGGCTTCATCGGGACTCGTCTGGTAACAAAAGAGAAAGGATAAGACGTTTTTTGCCTCTCAGTAGGTGTTCCCGCATAACCTCCAGGTATGACGATGATGTCACACGCATATTAAAAAATACAAATAAAGTTGCATCACAACAGTGTGAGCTTGCTTTGGTGACATTTGCCCGATTATAACCAACCCTTAAATGTCTCACTCTCAGACTACCCCCTCCCTATAACCAGAAAGCAGTCAGGTGGCATGTAACAGTTAGCCCACTCCAAGAACAGACAGAATCCAGGAATGCAATGTTGTGTACGTTTATTTAAGATCACCAATCTGTACTAGCCTCATAAACCACCAACTTGGTTTACGAGGCTAAAGCTGTACAAGGCATTATGTTAAACAGATAGTTCACCCCCACATTTCTTTTCTCCTATTGATTACTCTCCCCATGGAGACTTGAAGACATTGATTATGTTTTGTTTGTTGCAATCCTAGACAATATTTTTATTAGACTCTTTGTGTCCAAGTCACCATGGGATGAGAAATTGATCAGTGAACTATCTTTATTATACAACTGAGCAAAAGCCGCATCCCACTTCCATGCCCGTTCACGCCTACTCTGCCTCCACTCCAACTCAACTTCAACTCAACGGTAGGTAGAACGTACGGAAAAATACCGCCCACCTCTATGCCGATTCGCTAATCGCTAGGATCAGGGGCGTCACTTGGGTATGGCAGGGGTATGCAGCTATATACCATACCCTGGGTCCAGGGGGTCCAGGGGGGAAGATAAAAGTTAGTTCGAAATATAAATCCATGAATGTCTCTGGGTCCAGGGGGTCCAGGGGGGAAGATAAAAGTTAGTTCTAAATATAAATAATAAATGTATCATGCCTGTTGGTAAGGTATGGCAACATGACTGGAGCTACTTCTTCTTAAAATAAATGTATCATGCCTGTTGGTAAGGTATGTCAACATGACTGGTGTCTTGCACGCGCGCACCAGTCATGTTGCCATACCTTAGCTTTTTCTGAACTTACGCCACTGGCTAGGATCCCGCTACACTTCCACAGCACAGAGGAAAGTTACAGCAGTGACAATGACGACCATAAACACAACTACTGCATGCATGCAACATTGCAACTCCAAATGTACCGCGCCGCGCACGCACGCACAGACATTTACGAGGAACGTGCATGTTTGGATCGATGACTCCCTCAAAAATACCATCAAGCGACCATACTTCTGCGTCTTGAAAGCCTTGGATCGGCCGCGCCGTGCAGTGGCTCTCTGTTTCGTGCAGTGTGTCTGTGTATTTATGTGCGCCCGCTCATCTGAGCCGTGAGTGTGTGTGTATTTTCATGGGCCGGTCAATTGGCCGCCGCATCAGTAACCAGCGGCCACTGACATAAATTCTCAGCACTGCTCAGCATGCATGATGCTCTGGGACCACCAGAGCAGGACTGCAACTTGTACTAAAAATTAGCAAGTAGCAGCCAGCCTACTTTAGTGGCAGCCAACAGTATACATATGGTGCTGATTAGCCTACCTTTGCAATGTAAGGATATATTCCATAATCCTGTGTCAATGTCGTCTCAAAGAAGAAGAAAAAGGAAAAAAAAGCATCGTGTCACCATGCTTTCCTGCCTCCAGTCCAGACGGTCCATGCAGAAGCTCGAAGGAGTTTACTTTCACTTTAATTTAACAGAATGCAACAGAATTGCACAATTGCAAAAGCTTTTGCAAGCTACAGAAAAGGCCATTAGTCCCTTTATTTTAGCCAGTTTAAAAGGAAAATCAGCTCCAGTTTCTCTGTTGCTGAAAAGAAAAAGTCCGTTCACTTAATTGTCCACACGCTGGATTAATGAATGTCCACAGGTGAAGCCCGTTAAAGGTCATTAATAGTCTCCTCTGATAGTTTCACAAAGTACACTAAGCAACAGAAATGTATAATGTAACATTTTAAGTCCCTGACAGAGGTTTTACAAGCCAATTCAATAGCAGCAACATTGTCATGAGGTAATTTTTGCCCTTAAATATTTGAAAGGAACAGACTAGAGTCAGATTATTGTGACATAAGGTACATTTCCCAATAATAAAATCTAATAATTCGCTCCAACGTGATACATCAACTGTGTCAACGGCCCATGTCCTTTTTTATATGCAAATCGCTATTTCATTGTTTTATTTGTTGAAAGGTGTGAATAGAGGTCTCATTAAATTCTCCCCCCCTCCCCCCCAAATGAGAGACAGAGTGGGAATGTTTCTGTCTGCAAATACACATTAATGTCCTCTTTTATATGCAAATCGCTATTGCAGTGTCATGTATTTGAGTGTTTTCTTTGTTGAAATAGTGTTCTCTCTCTCTCTTTTATAAAGAGATAGTCACGTTTAAGTAATTAGTGCTTATTATTAAACATAACTCTTATTGCTTCAGTCATCAAATCAATTTCAGTAGGCTTACTTTTAGCCAATAATAATAATAACAATAGTTAAGCCGTACACGATAGGGAGTTCCAATAGAAAAATATAAGCCTCGTGTACAATATAGGCTCGAAGTACACGCGAGCGTACACGCCCCCATAGTTATAATGGGGCATGTACGCTTGCAACAGGGTGTCGTGTACGGCACCTGTGCCGACTACAATTTCCCAATGGAGGGCAGCAGAGAGCCATTTGTTGAGATCTAATAGGCCCATCCACATGTTTTACAGATCTAATTGGCCCATCCACATGATTTGTAGATCTAATTCCATCAGCAGTTCCATACCATGATTTGTAGCTCTAAATCCATCACCTGTCACATCCACATGATTTGTAGATCTAATTCCATCAGCAGTTCCATACCATGATTTGTAGCTCTAAATCCATCACAAATCATGTGGCTCTAAATCCACATGATTTGTAGATCTAATTCTAAAACCAGTCACATCCACATGATTTGTAGATCTAATTCTAAAACCAGTCACATCCACATGATTTGTAGATCTAAACCATACCACAATTTGTAGCTCTAAATCTATCACCTGTCACATCCACATGATTTGTAGATCTAATTCTAAAACTAGTCGCATCCCCATGATTTGTAGATCTAATTCCATCGGCAGTTCCATACCATAATTTGTAGCTCTAAATCCATCACCTGTCACATCCACATGATTTGTAGCTCTAAATCCATCACCTGTCACATCCACATGATTTGTAGATCTAATTCTAAAACCAGTCACATCCACATGATTTGTAGATCTAATTCTAAAACCAGTCACATCCACATGATTTGTAGATCTAATTCTAAAACTAGTCGCATCCCCATGATTTGTAGATCTAATTCCATCGGCAGTTCCATACCATAATTTGTAGCTCTAAATCCATCACCTGTCACATCCACATGATTTGCAGATCTAATTCTAAAACCAGTCACATCCACATGATTTGTAGATCTAATTCTAAAACCATTCACATCCCCATGATTTGTAGATCTAATTCCATCGGCAGTTCCATACCATAATTTGTAGCTCTAAATCCATCACCTGTCACATCCACATGATTTGCAGATCTAATTCTAAAACCAGTCACATCCACATGATTTGTAGATCTAATTCTAAAACCATTCACATCCATATGATTTGTAGATCTAATCCATACCATAATGTGTAGCTCTAAATCTATCACCTGTCACATCCACATGATTTGTAGATCTAATTCTAAAACTAGTCGCATCCCCATGATTTGTAGATCTAATTCCATCGGCAGTTCCATACCATAATTTGTAGCTCTAAATCTATCACCTGTCACATCCACATGATTTGTAGATCTAATTCTAAAACTAGTCGCATCCCCATGATTTGTAGATCTAATTCCATCGGCAGTTCCATACCATAATTTGTAGCTCTAAATCCATCACCTGTCACATCCACATGATTTGTAGCTCTAAATCCATCACCTGTCACATCCACATGATTTGTAGATCTAATTCTAAAACCAGTCACATCCACATGATTTGTAGATCTAATTCTAAAACCAGTCACATCCACATGATTTGTAGATCTAAACCATACCACAATTTGTAGCTCTAAATCTATCACCTGTCACATCCACATGATTTGTAGATCTAATTCTAAAACTAGTCGCATCCCCATGATTTGTAGATCTAATTCCATCGGCAGTTCCATACCATAATTTGTAGCTCTAAATCCATCACCTGTCACATCCACATGATTTGCAGATCTAATTCTAAAACCAGTCACATCCACATGATTTGTAGATCTAATTCTAAAACCATTCACATCCCCATGATTTGTAGATCTAATTCCATCGGCAGTTCCATACCATAATTTGTAGCTCTAAATCCATCACCTGTCACATCCACATGATTTGCAGATCTAATTCTAAAACCAGTCACATCCACATGATTTGTAGATCTAATTCTAAAACCATTCACATCCATATGATTTGTAGATCTAATCCATACCATAATTTGTAGCTCTAAATCTATCACCTGTCACATCCACATGATTTGTAGATCTAATTCTAAAACTAGTCGCATCCCCATGATTTGTAGATCTAATTCCATCGGCAGTTCCATACCATAATTTGTAGCTCTAAATCTATCACATCCACATGATTTGTAGATCTAATTCTAAAACCATTCGCATCCACATGATTTGTAGATCTAAATCCAACGGCAGTTCCATACCATAATTTTTAGCCCTAAATCCATCACCTGTCACATCCACATGATTTGTAGATCTAATTCTAAAACCAGTCACATCCACATGATTTGTAGATCTAATTCTAAAACCAGTCACATCCACATGATTTGTAGATCTAAACCATACCACAATTTGTAGCTCTAAATCTATCACCTGTCACATCCACATGATTTGTAGATCTAATTCTAAAACTAGTCGCATCCCCATGATTTGTAGATCTAATTCCATCGGCAGTTCCATACCATAATTTGTAGCTCTAAATCCATCACCTGTCACATCCACATGATTTGCAGATCTAATTCTAAAACCAGTCACATCCACATGATTTGTAGATCTAATTCTAAAACCATTCACATCCCCATGATTTGTAGATCTAATTCCATCGGCAGTTCCATACCATAATTTGTAGCTCTAAATCCATCACCTGTCACATCCACATGATTTGCAGATCTAATTCTAAAACCAGTCACATCCACATGATTTGTAGATCTAATTCTAAAACCATTCACATCCATATGATTTGTAGATCTAATCCATACCATAATTTGTAGCTCTAAATCTATCACCTGTCACATCCACATGATTTGTAGATCTAATTCTAAAACTAGTCGCATCCCCATGATTTGTAGATCTAATTCCATCGGCAGTTCCATACCATAATTTGTAGCTCTAAATCTATCACCTGTCACATCCACATGATTTGTAGATCTAATTCTAAAACCATTCGCATCCACATGATTTGTAGATCTAAATCCAACGGCAGTTCCATACCATAATTTTTAGCCCTAAATCCATCACTTGTCACATCAACATGATTTGTAGATCTAATTCTCAAACCAGTCACATCCACATGATTTGTAGATCTAATTCTAAAACCATTCCAATCCCCATGCTTTGTAGATCTAATCCATACCATAATTTTTAGCTCTAAATCTATCACCTTTCACATCCACATGATTTGTAGATCTAATTCTAAAACTAGTCGCATCCCCATGATTTGTAGATCTAATTCCATCGGCAGTTCCATACCATAACTTGTAGCTCTAAATCTATCACCTGTCACAAAGGCTCTGGTGGGCTGTTTTGGGCTCTGGTGGGCTGTGCTGGGCTCTGGTAGGCTATACAGGGCAGTACTGTAGTATAGCCTAGACATGTTCATGTAAAACTATTGGCCGTGTACACTAAGGCATGTAGAAATTAGGGCCCGTGTACACAGTGGATAATCCCATCAACGAGGAGCTATAGGACTGGCGGGAGCCTTGAGCAGCCCGGTGGAGACTGCTGGAGTCTGGTGCAGTCCTGTGCACCCTGGTCTGGCCTATAACAGCCGGATCCAGCCTACTGTAGGCTAGTGAAGCCATCTAAGCTCTCCACTTCCCTAATCTATTCTCCCACTGTGCTGGACTTGGATGTGCTGGGCTGTGCTGGACTCTATCAGGCTCTGGTGGGCTGTTTTGGGCTCTGGTGGGCTGTGCTGGGCTCTGGAAGGCTATAATAATGGGTGGAAATTAGATCTACAAATCATGGGGATGTGAATGGTTTTAGAATTAGATCTACAAATCATGTGGATGTGACTGGTTTTAGAATTAGATCTGCAAATCATGTGGATGTGACAGGTGATGGATTTAGAGCTACAAATTATGGTATGGAACTGCCGATGGAATTAGATCTACAAATCATGGGGATGCGACTAGTTTTAGAATTAGATCTACAAATCATGTGGATGTGACAGGTGATAGATTTAGAGCTACAAATTGTGGTATGGTTTAGATCTACAAATCATGTGGATGTGACTGGTTTTAGAATTAGATCTACAAATCATGTGGATGTGACAGGTGATGGATTTAGAGCTACAAATCATGGTATGGAACTGCTGATGGAATTAGATCTACAAATCATGTGGATGGGCCAATTAGATCTGTAAAACATGTGGATGGGCCTATTAGATCTCAACAAATGGCTCTCTGCTGCCCTCCATTGGGAAATTGTAGTCGGCACAGGTGCCGTACACGACACCCTGTTGCAAGCGTACACGCCCCATTATAACTATGGGGGCGCGTACGCTCGCGTGTACTTCGAGCCTATATTGTACACGAGGCTTATATTTTTCTATTGGAACTCCCTATCGTGTACGGCTTAACTATTGTTATTATCACAGTGGCTTTTTCCTTGACCTTTCGAGTTAGGAGTGTCGTAGAGACACGAGACTGGGTTTGTTGGATTCAGCGTCAAAAAGTAAGTCAGAATAAGTGTATTTTATCCGAAAGAATGTGTAATCGTGTTGGTGGCGTGAAAATGTTGTGTCTTTTTCGCAATCGTAAAGGGTTCAAATTGTCGGAGAGACACGAAACCCATTCCATCGGATCAGGCATCCTTCAAATATGAAAAGTGTTTGAAATGACTGCAGAGTCCGCAATGCATCACGGCGTAGCGGCGCGGAAGCAATGGCGGCGCGCAGCAGTTGCTGCACGTCCGACGCGCCTAACAATTTACCTAAACACGCTGCTGTTAGTAGTGCTATTCTACTCTACAAAATGTGCTCGGGAATCAGCATGCAGTCTGACCAAGCTGGAAAACCTCCACTACTTAGAAGGGGACACGACAACAGCTACAAACAAGCAGTTTGGCTATGGCTCCACAGCGACGCTCGTCCACCTCCTGCAGAGTGCGTGGCGTCCACTCATTGCAAAGGGAAGCGGAGGAGAATACTGTGGAAAAGTTATTTCCATATGCCTCATGCTATCGGGCGATATCCATCCATGCCCAGGCCCGACACCGGGAGTCCTCGGAGCCCTCACCACCGTGGCTAACGAGGCTAACGTGGCTAACAACAACAATAGCCACCGGTTAACGCCGCCAGCTTGGCTCCAGACGCCCCTGTTACCGCAGCTAGCGGCTACCGAACTGTTAGCCTGGCTTCATCTACCCCCACCCGTGTTCAGAAGGCTACTCGGTCTCGACCTGTTGACACAAACGGCGACTACCGGCCTGACGACATCACCAGCTCTAGAGGCTGCTACCACCGTGCCTAGAAGCCTCTGCAGCGGAGCTAGGCCGCTGGATATCGACCCCGCAACACCATCACCTGGGGCTGTGGCCACCGTGCCTAGAGGCCCCGGGCAGCGGGACACCGGCCCGAGGACATCGCAGGCCCCCGAGGCTGACTACACCGAGCCCAGAAGTCTCTTGGAAGGAGCTGGGCCGCTGGACATCGGCCCCGCTATACCACCAACACCATCACCTGGGGCTGTGGCCACCGTGCCTAGAGGCCCCGGGCAGCGGGACACCGGCCCGAGGACATCGCAGGCCCCCGAGGCTGACTACACCGAGCCCAGAAGTCTCTTGGAAGGAGCTGGGCCGCTGGACATCGGCCCCGCTATACCACCAACACCTGAGGCTGTGGCCGTCGTGCCTAGAAGTCTCATCAAAGGAGCTGGGCCGTCATCTGGGACATCATCATCATCATCATCGTCATCAGCTGGGGTGGCCACCGTGTCTAGAAGTCTCTGCACCGGAGCTAGGCCGGTGGTCACCAGCAAGAATAATTCAGCTCTGGACAATGACACAACACGGTCCCCCCCTCACCCGCAACCCCCAAAGCCACCTATGGCTAAGGTAAAATACAGAAACCCAGTTTTTAAAAAACATAGAAAATGTAAATTTTTTAAAACACTAAACCAAGCTAAAATTGTGTGGGACCCCCTATGTAAACCCAAAGGTTTGTTCTGTGGCCATCTAAACATCCAGAGTATGGTAAATAAGCACAGTGAGCTAGAAAATCTGCTTGTAAACTCTAACATTGACTGTTTAGGTCTGACGGAAACATGGTTAAAGCGGTCATCCCCAGATGCCTTAGTGAGCATGCCTGGTTACAAGGTGTTCAGAAGGGACAGAGTAACTGGGAAGGGTGGGGGGGCCCTGCTTTATATCAAGAACACCTTACAATGTAAGCAAATTGTATGGCCCACTGAGATCCAGGCCGAATGTGTAGGTGTAGAAATTACACTGTCCACAGAGATGAAGTTCACTCTAATTTGCTTATACCGTCAGCCATCAGCTAAAGTAGAAGTATACGACCAGCTAAAGACCATCCTCACGGCGTGTGATTTTAATCAAGAAGTAATACTAATTGGTGATACAAATGTTAACTGGGACGATAAAAAAATAAGGAAAAATCTTAAACTGGTAACAGACCACTATAATCTGACCCAATTAATAGAGCAACCTACAAGAATAACCAGTCACTCAGCAACCAAGATAGATTTACTGTTTTCAAATAAAGTGGAAAGAATCGCTAAAACATTTAACTTTGTGACAGGTCTCTCTGATCACAACATAATATTCTTTTCCAGAAAACTCTCAAAACAGGCGTTTAGCAAAGCTCAGTCCCAGCCTATAGTCAAAACAATCCCAAAACATCTGCAACATAGCCTTGAGGTTGCCCTACAAGGGCTTGAGTGGGATGATTTATACTCATGTGATGATGTTGAGACCGGATGTAATATCCTGCTTTCCAAAATTGGCAGGGTAATGGAATCTTTCACCAGAGGTGGTAACCAGAGGAAAGGGAGAAAAATTACTCTACCTTGGGTCGATAAAAAATGTAGAGATCAAATGAAAACCAGAGATTTACTGCTTAAAAAGGCATTAAAATCTGGCCTGACAACGGACAGACAGCTATTCACACATGCTAGAAACAAAGTCACAAATTTCTTAAGGAAGGCTAAAGCTGGATTTTATATCTCCATCATAGAGAGTGCCAGAGGAAATGGAAAAAAAGTGTGGGAATACATAAATAAACTGACAGGGAAATACTATAAGCAGGATAATAACAACTTAGAACTTAAAATAGATAATGTCCTGGTGAAAGATCCCCACACGCTTGCTAGCAATCTAATGCTGTTTTTTCTAAACTCTGTGTATGAAATCACACAGTTGTTCAGACCCTCTAAGTTTGTTTCACGCCCTGTTCAAATTGATCTCCCCATTTTTAATTTGGAGGAAGTCACAGAAAACGAGGTGACAAACATTGTCAGATCACTGAAAGCATCCAAAGCTAAAGATGCACACGGGCTTGACACAAACTTTCTTAAAACAAATATTGACTCTCTGGTGGCACCAATCACACATCTGGTAAATCTGTCCATAAGAAAATGCACTGTCCCAACTCAGTGGAAAGCTGCTGTTATAACACCTATATTCAAATCTGGCTCAAAAACGGACATATCAAACTATAGACCCATAAGCATCTTACCTGTTATATCAAAAGTGGCTGAAAAGTGGATTGTAAAGTCTATTGTTAAACATCTAGACAAAGGCTACACCCCTCTGCATCCTATGCAGTTTGGGTTTCGAGCCTTCCACTCCACTGAGTCAGCAAATTGCTTATTCATTGAAAAGTTAAAGTGTGCTTTGAACAAGGCCCCATGCGCAATGGCAGTATTTTTAGATTTCAAGAAAGCATTTGACTCTGTCAGCCATCAGGTCCTCTTGTCCAAACTAACACATTTCAACTTGTCCCCAGAGGCCATCAAATGGTTTACATCATACCTATCAAATAGAGAACAGTGTGTAAGCATAAATGGCATCAAGTCTCCTTATCACACTTGCTCGGTTGGTGTCCCCCAGGGATCAATAGTAGGACCAATTCTGTTTTCTCTGTTCATAAACGACCTACCTGATGTATGTAAAGATGTACATATCCAGATGTACGCAGATGATGCGGTTATACTGACTCATGGAAAGAGCTATGCAGAGGTGTCAACGGTTTTAACTTCTGTTCTGACCAGCGTTCAGGACTGGCTTACAGACTCATGCCTGCTCCTGAATGCAAAAAAGACGGTCTGCATGGCTTTTTCCAAAAGACCAGTTGTGATGGAGTCGTCAAATGTGTTTCTGGGTGGAGAGGAACTTGAACTTGTGTCAGAGTTCAAGTACCTCGGGGTCATGTTAGACTCAACCCTAACCTTTAAAAAACATGTAAAAAAGGTTACAAACACAATCAAGTTCAACCTTCAGAACTTTAAACAAATCAGACCTTTTTTGGCAGTTAGTGCTGCTAAATCTTATCTCCAATGCATGATCCAATCACACATTGAGTACTGTTTCACAAACTGGTCTTGCACAGGTATAACGATTCTCAAACCCATTGAACAGCTATATAAGAGTGCGCTTAAGGTATTCGATAGGAAACCCCGCTCATATCACCATTGTAATATTCTTCAGAGGTACCGTTTTTTGAGTTTCGCTAATTTTAAGGTATTTAAACAGGTCAGTATCATATATAAGACCCTAAATGGTCTATGCCCACCTCCCCTAAAGGAATTCATAAAAAGGAAGCCCGATAGAGGACTCAATACTAGAGCAATCACTAGAGGGGATTGCGAAGTACCATACCGGGTAACCGCTTTTGGAAAAAACACCCTTTCAGTGCAGGGATGTTCAATCTGGAATGACCTACCTCTAATAATAAGAGACTGTTTGTCATTTCCATCCTTCAAGTTCAATCTAAAAAAATGGTTAGTTGACAATCAAACCTGTGACCATGTATAGTTTTAAGAGTACAGCTCATGTCATGTACGTATATTTTTAACTTTTCTTTTCTAATGTAGGGTACTGTTAGTAATATGTGTTGTTTTGTTGTTTTCTCTTGGTTGAGGAAAAATAGTATTTGTATGTATGTTCTTAGGCGCCCTCTCCTAATGTAGGGTTACTGTTTGTTGGTATGTATTGTTTTGTCTTCATGTGGGGACTACGGATGAAATTTAGCATTCTTGCTAATTCCGGCTTATTTACATTGCTTTCATGTAGTGTTCATTAATATGCATTGTCCCGTCTAAATAAACAAATAAAGTAAAGTAAGTAAAGTTTCCTGCGTGAAACAAACGTTTTTTTTTTTTTTTTTTTTGATTTTAAGGACAAAAATCCGGGTTTCGGTGTCTTTTTCGCAATCGTAAAGGGTTCAAAGTGTCGGAGAGACACGAAACCCATTCCATCGGATCAGGCATGCTTCAAATATGAAAAGTGTGTCAGGCCTAAAACAAAACATATTTTTTAGATTTTTTTATTCATTTTAAGGACAAAGGGCCCGTTTTGACGCCTAAAACGACCCTTTCCCTTGACCGTTCGAGTTAGGAGTGCCGTGTACACAGGATCTACAGAGCTGGCTGGAGTATGGAGCAGCCTGGTGGAGTCTGGTGCAGTCCTGTGCACCCTGGTCTGGCCTATTCAAGCCGGATCCAGCCTACTGTAGGCTAGTGAAGCCATCCAACCTCTCCACTTCCCTAATCTATTCTCCCACTGTGCTGGACTTGGATGTGCTGGGCTGTGCTGGACTGGACTCTATCAGGCTCTGGTGGGCTGTTTTGGGCTCTGGTGGGCTGTTTTGGGCTCTGGTGGCCTGGGCTGGGCTCTGGTAGGCTATACAGGGCAGTACTGTAGTATAGCCTAGGCATGTTCATGTAAAACTATTGGCCGTGTACACTAAGGCATGACTTCTATGTAAACCATACTATATGGACAGTTTTTTTCTGCATGTCACTATGATGGAAAGCATCTTCAGCCTCACAATAACCATATTGAGTTACCACATGATTTTGTGTGCACGCCACAGCCAATAGTTTTACATGAATATTTCTAAGCTATAGTACAGTACTGCCCCATACAGCCTAACAGAGCCCAGCAAAGCACAGCACAGCCCACCAGAGCCCATACAGCCCACAGGAGCCCAATAGAGCTCCAGCACACCTAAGTCCAGCCCAGTCCTGCCAAGTAGGAGTATAGACCAGGGAAGGGGGGTAGTTAGATGTCTCCACCAGGCCATTACAGGCTGGACCTGGCTTGAATAGGCCAGACCAGGGTGCACAGCACTACACCAGACACATCACTGTGACATCACAGGTGATATCATAGGTGACATCACCTATGTAAAAGTCCATATATGGGTATTCCCAGAATCCCTTTTATGCCCATGTATGAAGATCCCTGATGTCATTGATATATACTATATCACTGGCCAGATGGCCAAGACATGGCCCATATCTGTGTGGCTGGTTCAGACAGGGATCTCCATGTATGGGCATAAAAGGGATGTACTATATACAGTACATGGATCTCCATATATGGGTAACTGGTCCGATATACATCACTGGCCAAATGGCCAAGAATTGGCGCGACCTTTGCAAGGTCGCATGTCGCCCTGAGGCGTCTTACTAGTAATAAACATTATTTGTAGAGCACCTTTCATGACATGAAATGCTTAACAAGGCTGTACTTGGTCTCCACTTATGTTTTACTTCTACATCAAACCTCTTTGCCTAAAATAGCCGGACTGCAAGCTCAAGCTTGTAGATCTGCTATTTCCCTCAGAATAGGGGTGTAATGTACACCGTTCCCGTCACACAAAGATTCTGTTACAACAGAACTAAAGACGTTCCTATCACACATTCTGTTACAACAGGGCCCCCTGCAGTAGCTCTGAGGACCCCCTAGGGGTGCCGGACCCCCTATTGAAGACCCCTGACCTATCCCATAAATGGTAAATGGTGCATTTATATAGCACTTTTATCCAAGGCACTTTACATAGATTGTGCACTACATTCACCCATTCACACACACATTCATTACATTCACCCATTCACACACACACATTCATACAGCGATGGCAGAGGAAACCATGCTTGGCACCAACCTGCTCATCAGGAGCAGTTAGGGGTTCAGAGTCTTGCTCAAGGACTCTTCGACATTAACTCAGGGGGAGCCCGGGATCGAACTGGGAACCCTTCGTGTTCTAAAGACGGACCAACATACTATTATGAGTGTGGGCAGATGTAAACAGGCATACAAGACAACACTATGTGGTGTTTCTAGTTCATGGCAGGGCCGCTCCATTTGGTTCCATTAGTACACTCTGAGTTACATATACCCATATTAGGGTCCATTTGGTTCCATTAGTACACTCTGAGTTACATATACTCATATTAGGGTCCATTTGGTTCCATTAGTAGGGTCCATTTGGTTCCATTAGTACACTCTGAGTTACTTATACCCATATTAGTGTCCATCTACACCAGAACATGCCTAGGCTATACTACAGTACTGCCCTGTATAGCCTACCAGAGCCCAGCCCAGCCCACCAGAGCCAAAAACAGCCCACCAGAGCCTGATAGAGTCCAGCACAGCCCAGCACATCCAAGTCCAGCACAGTGGGAGAATAGATTAGGGAAGTGGAGAGTTTAGATGGCTTCACTAGCCTACAGTAGGCTGGATCCGGAGCAATAGCTTGTAGATCGGCTAATTGAGTATTTTCCATATTTCTTTTCCCGGTGGCGCTGGGGTCCCTGGGGGTCCCTGGAGCTCCAGGGGTCCCTCGGGGCCCAGGCGGTGGCCCTGCCGCCGGGGACCCCCTGGGTGCCGTCCCCGTCTCTCCCGGTCGCTCCGGGGCCGAGTTAAAGCCTTTTTAGCGGACTGCAGTTGCAGGGGTCTGCCACTAGGTGGCGCTCTGTGAACGGCCGTCTCCGGGCCGCCGAGGCGGACGCGTGGGTACCGGCCCCAGCTCTCCCGGTCGTTCCTAAATCGAGTTACAGCATTTTATTTGCGCTGCAGTGGCGGGGGGTCCTCCACTAGGGGCGCGACCTGGTGCGTCGTTCCGGAGCACCAGGAGTCGTGGTCCCCGGGAATTCCCTGTGAGCAGCCCCTTTGGGGGGATCATTTGGTCATTTTTTAGCTTTTTGGCGGTGGTCCCCGGGGGTCCCCGGAACTCCAGGGGGTCCCTGGCTACTCTGCAGTCCCAGGCCGAGGCCCCAAAGTCGGACAGGAGCGGAGGTGGTCCCTGATCGGTAGTCCCCGGACTCTGCAGTCCGAGGCCAAGGCCCCAGAAACCCCTCAGGGACCCAGAGAGGTCCCCGAACCACACTTTGGGAACCAGCCAAGGACCCCTTTGAAACCCTGTAGGGCCCCCCAGAGGTCCCCGAACCACACTTTGGGAACCAGCCATGAATGTACTAGGCAGTTGTGAACCAGCCATGGAAACCCTGGGGGTCCCCAAACCACACTTTGGGAACCAGCCAGGGACCCCCTGGAAACCCGGGGTCCCCACCAGGCTGCTCAAGGCTCCCGCCAGTCCTGTAGCTCCTCGTTGATGGGATTATCCACTGTGTACACGGGCCCTAGTTTTTAGTCATGAACATGCCTAGGCTATACTACAGTACTGCCCTGTAAGTTAGGCGATGAGCATATGCTATTCCTTTGGTCTTGGTTGCAAACACACCAACAAAACACAGTAAGTCCAAATGGAAAACAAACACACTTTGCTCTGAGCTCAAACATGCTTCTCTCCTAGTGAACTCCAAAGAAAGACTGAGGCCACTTGGCAGGAGGCACTGATCAAAAGACAGGCACTAATTGACCACACCTGGCTTGGTGACCTGATTGGTAGGCAGGTGATGGTTGGTGTAGTAGTGTGTTGACAGCAAGGCTTATACAGGCCAACCAAACTGTGTCCCTGGCAGGTGCTTGTAGATCTGCGAGGTGCTTGTAGATCTGCTGTATTGGGTTGAGCCCCCCTCACCCAAAAAATATTTATGGAATAAATACATTAAATATATATGAATACGTGAAGGACAACTGCCTACATGCGGCTTACTTTGAATATGGATGGACAGAAGTTTTAGATTTTTACAATATGTTTGGAGCAATTTATTACAGATTTTATGCCCCTCACAAGTTTGGATCATGCACTGTACACGGGCAATAGATTGTGATTCTGTCTGTACACGGTGGGCTGTTCCAATAGCTTTGAAAATAGCCTGCCACACTGTGGAAATGTGCTTGAACTGCAAGATTCCTAGCAGTTATAATAAGGAACACATAAAAAGGAATAAAAGATCATCCAGACGGCTGATGGGCGATCAAGTGGCGTCCATACGTAGATGGGGTCCCAGAGAACATGCAAAGCCCACCCCCTTATTTTTCACGCCCACAGGATCCATATGGTGGGCCATGGAAATTTGGTGCCGTACACCAGCAATAGCACTGGTTGTCGTGTACGCAAATAACGATAGGGGTAATAATAATAATAATAAATACTGTTAATTAATGACACACACACACACACACACACACACACTCAAAATACATGAAGAAACAGTGCTTTTTGTGGGCAACATGGCTTGGAGCAGCTGTGCGTGTAACACTAGGATGAGGCCGCCGAAGGCGGCCGAAATTCTAGTCCCAGTACATTGTAGCCCATGCAGGTAAAAGTAAGAATGGACAAAAAAAACAGGGTTCAAGAAAATAGAAAATATGCAAATACTTGCATCAAACTATGGAACCAACCATGACCATCATGAAGTTCCAAGGTTCAAGGTTGCACTTTATCTTACATTTTGTGTAGAGTTACATAAGAGTACAATTTATGTTGGTTTAGCTTCCTTCAGACAATGCAACAGCATAGCAGCGGTAGGCAGCCTTAAGCACGGGTGCCAACATTGGCACAGGGGAGGGTGATCACTGGCAGAAGTGTGAGAGAGAAATGTATATTTAAAAAATATATATATATATTTTTAAATGTGGTCAATTAAATGAAGTTAGCTAATTTATTGCAAATTACATCTTGCACAAAACCTACATTCATTAAAACTCTGAACTCTGACTGGGGAGGGAGTCGGGGAGAGGGAGATAGGTGAATTATTGCTCTGGGTCTAATGATCGTTATGTCCTGCCAATCAAAATATGGCAAACTATTTGTCATTAAAATGTATGTTGACATGATGGCACACTGACACTCTAGAAAATAAAAAACATGGCACTTCATTTCAAAAAGGTTGCTGACCCCTGGCATAGATAATGACATGACAACAGTAGATAAAGGTGAAAAACAATATCTGTGTGGTGTCATAATGCAGTGCCAGATTGATTCAACCCCACGGAGCTTCCTGCTAACAGAGTAAAGTTTTGGAGGATAAAAACGGTTTAAAACAAACATTTACCTGCAGAGCGGCGCGGCGCGGCGTATTGCGCAATCCATAGTTGGGAGCGATGTGTCATTATCATCACCAAAGTCTCAGGTTACAAGAGGGAAGGGGGGGGGGGGGGTCAGATGCACACACACACAGAGAGAGAGAGAGAGAGAGAGAGAGAGAGAGAGAGAGAGAGAGAGAGAGAGATCTAGAACAACAATCAAAAACAGATCTAGAACACAGAATTCATAGATCTGAGATCTAGAACAACAATCAAAAACATAGATATAGAACACAGAATATGTACAGTACAGTACAGTTAGGTACAGTACAGTAAGGTACAATACAGTAGTGTACAGTAGAGTACAGTACAGTACAGTAAGATACAGTACAGCAAGGTACACAAAAACAGATCTAGAACACAGAATTCATAGATCTAGAACACATAGAATTCATAGCTATAGAACAAAGAATATGTACAGTACAGTACAGTTAGGTACAGTAGAGTACAGTAAAGTACAGTAAGATACAGTACAGCAAGGTACAGTAGAGTACAGCAAAGTACAGTACAGTAAGGTACAGTAGAGTACAGTAAAGTACAGTACAGTAAGGTATAGTAAGGTACAGTAGAGTACATTAAAGTACAGTACAGTAAGGTACAGTAGAGTACATTAAAGTACAGTAAGGTACATTAAAGTACAGTACAGTAAGGTATAGTAAAGTACAATACAGTAAGGTACAGTAGTGTACAGTAAAGTACAGTAGAGTACAGTACAGTAAGGTACAGTAGTGTACAGTCACGTACAGTACAGTAAGGTACAGTAAGGTACAGTAGAGTACAGTAAAGTCCAGTACAGTATGGTATAGTAAGGTACCATAGAGTACATTAAAGTACAGTACAGTAAGGTACAGTAGAGTACATTTAAGTACAGTAAGGTACATTAAAGTACAGTACAGTAAGGTATAGTAAGCTACTGTAGAGTACATTAATGTACAGTACAGTAAGGTACAGTATAGTACAGTAAAGTACAATACAGTACGGTACAGAAGAGTACAGTACAGTAAGGTACAGCAGAGTACAGTAAAGTACAGTACAGTAAGGTACAGTAAAGTACAATACAGTAAGGTACAGTAGTGTACAGTAAAGTACACTAGAGTACAGTTCAGTAAGGTACAGTAGTGTACAGCCAAGTACAGAACAGTAAGGTACAGTAGAGTACAGCGAAGTACAGTACAGTAAGGTACAGTACAGTACAGCACAGTAAGGTACAGTAAGGTACAGTACAGTAAGGTAAAGTACAGTAAGGTAGGGTACAATACAGCACAGTAAGGTACAGTAAAGTAAGGTACAGTACAGTAAGGTACAGTAAGGTAAAGTACAGTAAGGTAAGGTATGGTACGGTACGGTACAGTACATACAGTAGGAGTTGCAGGGCCTGAATGGGCCCCCACACAGTAGGTGGTGCTGGGCCGGACTGGGCCCCCACACAGTATGCGTTGCAGGGCCACCAAGCCAAGGACTTCATTTGCGCTTTTTTACACCTTGCAATTGCACTTTCCATCGTATATATATATACAGTATATATATGAGACGGACGGACGGACAGACGGACGGACAAGCAGAATCATGGGCACTCGGGACATGTGCCTGGCTGCCTTGGGCCCCACACAGTCAGGGCCTTTCTGTGATGTTTTTAGAGAGATAGAGACTGACGGACGGACGGACGGACTGACGGGCGGACGGACGGGCGGACGGACGGAGAAGACGGACGGACGGACGGACGGACGGACGGACGGACGGACGGAGAAGACGGACGGACAGACAGACAGACAGACAGGCACTTGGAGAGGTGGGCACCTGGACAACTGGCCACCAAAACCATCTGGGCACTAGGGACATGTGGGCACTTGGAGTGGTGGCCACCTGGACAACTGGCCACTAGGGACATGTGGGCACCTGTAGAGGTGGGCACCTGGACAACTGGCCAATAGGGATATGTGGGCACTTGGAGAGGTGGCCACCTAGACAACTGGGCACTAGGGACATAAGCCCGGGGGCTTTTGTTCTAGTTGTTTTAATTAAATAAAGCTTTGGAAAAAAGTTTGGATTAAAATAAAAAAACAAGAATCAAGATGAAATCAAGAATAAAGTGCTATATAATACGAATAAGGTTTCATTACTAACCAAGTAGCCTCGGAAACCCAGGCATTTTATTTTGGCAATAGGAAGAAAAATAAAAAACTTTTAGGTTATTCTTGAACACTCCCAGGTTTATAGTTAGTTTCGTGTTAAAGACAGGGTGAAATCAAAAACATGTTTTTCACACTTTTAGAGCATATCTGTAGTGATAATGTGGCCATACCTAACACTAGATGCCAAAAAATAGAAAATAAACAATTTTTGTGTATATTTATATCAAAGGTCCCTAAATAGGCCATTTACACAGCATTATGTTCTCCATTTTCAACAGTTTTTATTGACACTTGCTTGCAATGTAAACATAGGCCTATATAATGGCAATAAAGTTCCTTTAAATTGAACATTGAATTGAATTTTGATGTTTAGGCCTACGACTCTAATTTAATTTATTTGTTTTTTCTATTCCACATTTGCTGCTTCAACATTTTCACGAGGGAAATAACGTTCTGTCTATCTGTCTGTCAGCCTGTGTGTGTTTATGTCTGTCTGTCTGTCTGTCTGTCTGTCTGTCTGTCCGTCCATCCATCTTCAGTGACATTTATATATTTCTTTCTTCAATGACAGTTATAACCCTCCTCCACCAGGGGGCGAAAGTAACATTGCATGATCGTCATCGACGATTTACCGAGCATGCGCAAAACCAAACTTCTCCAGTGAGCAGCTGTGTGATTGGCAGGTCACAACACACAAAGTCATAACCACTGCAGCACAGCATCGGCACACAGACACAACTTATTAAGGAAAGACTATGAGGTTGTAGAGAATCATTGTTTTCTTTTAAGAAATTGAAATTGTCCGTTTCACACGCCTGTGTGCAAGGGGCTTAACTCCCTGAATTCTCAACGGATTTTTGAGCGGTTAAGTTTAGTTTGTAACAAATTTCAGACATGGCGTTATGGATCCAGTAGGCCAGTATTTAAAATGCATATTTTCAGTCCAGTCACTGAAATAGACAGTATACATGAGATATGCAGGGTAGGCCACATTGCAAAAATTCAGTTTCTGTCCAAAATCCTCATCATGCTATTTAGGTCGGAAAACAGCTATCTATGGGCGTTTTAGTCAAAATATTAAATAATAAATACCACAAATAAATAAAATCAACAATGAAATAAATGAATTACATTTTTTGGACTGGTGGGTGCTGGGCTAAAGAGCTTCAGTTAGTTTGCAGGATAGAGCCCGGACAACAGAGGAGGTACAACATCTTTAATTGGCTGCCTAGGTTACAATCCTGTTGTGAATATTCATCAGGTTATGGCTGAAATAATTGACCATAATTTTTGTTTACACACTTGACAGTAGGGCTTCAAAATTAATATTCGAATATCGGATATTCGTCGAATATGGGGAAAAAATGCATATTCGATCATAAAAATTAATATTCGAATTATTAAAAGAAAAAAAAAGGAAAAAAAAATAACGTTCTGTCTATCTGTCTGTCAGCCTGTGTGTGTTTATGTCTGTCTGTCTGTCTGTCTGTCTGTCTGTCTGTCTGTCCATCCATCTTCAGTGACATTTATATATTTCTTTCTTCAATGACAGTTATAACCCTCCTCCACCAGGGGGCGAAAGTAACATTGCATGATCGTCATCGACGATTTACCGAGCATGCGCAAAACCAAACTTCTCCAGTGAGCAGCTGTGTGATTGGCAGGTCACAACACACAAAGTCATAACCACTGCAGCACAGCATCGGCACACAGACACAACTTATTAAGGAAAGACTATGAGGTTGTAGAGAATCATTGTTTTCTTTTAAGAAATTGAAATTGTCCGTTTCACACGCCTGTGTGCAAGGGGCTTAACTCCCTGAATTCTCAACGGATTTTTGAGCGGTTAAGTTTAGTTTGTAACAAATTTCAGACATGGCGTTATGGATCCAGTAGGCCAGTATTTAAAATGCATATTTTCAGTCCAGTCACTGAAATAGACAGTATACATGAGATATGCAGGGTAGGCCACATTGCAAAAATTCAGTTTCTGTCCAAAATCCTCATCATGCTATTTAGGTCGGAAAACAGCTATCTATGGGCGTTTTAGTCAAAATATTAAATAATAAATACCACAAATAAATAAAATCAACAATGAAATAAATGTATTACATTTTTTGGACTGGTGGGTGCTGGGCTAAAGAGCTTCAGTTAGTTTGCAGGATAGAGCCCGGACAACAGAGGAGGTACAACATCTTTATTTGGCTGCCTAGGTTACAATCCTGTTGTGAATATTCATCAGGTTATGGCTGAAATAATTGACCATAATTTTTGTTTACACACTTGACAGTAGGGCTTCAAAATTAATATTCGAATATCGGATATTCGTCGAATATGGGGAAAAAATGCATATTCGATCATAAAAATTAATATTCGAATTATTAAAAGAAAAAAAAAGGAAAAAAAAAATCCGGTCATCCACGGTGGTACTACGAAACATAACTCCGGCCATCCACGGTGGTACTACGAAACATAACTCCGGCCATCCACTGTAGTACTACCGAAACATAACTCCGGCCATCCACTGTAGTACTACCGAAACATAACTCCGGCCATCCACTGTAGTACTACCGAAACATAACTCCGGCCATCCACTGTAGTACTACCGAAACATAACTCTGGCCGCTCTCTCTAGAGGTCTCATCACACGTTGTTATGAGAAGCTGCTAACGTTAGCTTCACCCTCTGGCTGTGGCTCTGTGAGTTACAAACTGTTGCAGATAGCAGGGTGACCACAGCTTAGCTTGTAGATTTCTCCTCATTGATCTTACACCAGCATGCATTTGCAACATAGGCTCTAGAAGCCTAGCCAGTAGCCAGACAGCGGCTGTCTCTGACTGACTGACTGACTGACTGCGAGTGGAGGAGTAGAGGAGAGGAACGTGTGTCTCAGTGTTGCCAAGTCTGTATTATATTTATAAGCCATGTTGGGCTTGTTTCTTTTTTGTTGTAAAGTTGATTGTAAATAATGGTGGTTGTGATTGTGAGCTTGTAGATCGGACCAGCTGTTTTCAAATAGCCAATGTATATAGGTTTAAAGTAATCATGTGGCCTATATTCACTTATTTTGGGCTTGTTTTCATAGACCTGGTTGCTTATTCCTCTCACAAGATTTGGCAACACACCCATCTATTTTGATAATGGTAACAGAGAACTTACAGTGGCTATTTACTTTACTTTTTTGCTTTTAATAGTTTTATAGCCTAATTGCATTTACTTTTTGTGTAAAACAATTTTCATCAGCTTTATAAATAAATATATTTGAAACTGAAGACCATTGCCAATATTGATGATAAAAAATAATAATAATTAAAAAAAAAAAAAAAAAAAAAAAAAACGTTTTTATTTTTTTATTATTATTATTTATTTTTTAATATTAGAATATATTCGATATTCGGGCCAATTTCTAAGACCAATATTCAAATGTAATATTTGAGGAACGTTGAAGCCCTACTTGACAGACTGTTCTATATTTTTAACTCATTTAGACCTAAGGCCGATTCTAAAAATAAATTCTAAAGCCTGACCCACGTTTTCAGAAAAAACTTCAAATATTAATATTTAGGGTTCCCATTTTGAAATAAGCTTCATCATTATTATGTCACTCTCCAACAGAAATCTCTTTTATTTTTGGCTTCAGTGACATGAGACATATGAATAGTAATTGTAAAAAAAACAAAAAAAACAATGCATATAGGCTTACATACAAACTATGAATAGGATTGCTACAAACCCAACTGTCTAGGGGTATTAAAATATATATAATTTATTACAAGGCCTAGCATAAAAGTGAATTTAAAAGTTACATGACGTTGTTTGTTATTTTACTTAATTTACAACAATGTCAAATACTTGGCAAGACATCTTTGGCACAAACTAAAACAAAAGACAAATAAACAAACAAATGACTGACACTGGATATCCAGTGTCCTCTCTATTCTTCTTATAACTCTAACAGAATGGATCAGCGGGAGAGACAGCAGACGGGGAAGGTGTTGCTCTATTTACAGTTCTACAGTTTAAGTTTAAACTGTAAGTTTAAGTTTAAGCATTTAGCAGACACTTTTAATCCAAAGCGACTTACAATAAGCAGGTAGTACACATCACTATAATAAGCAAGATAATATGACAGTACATTAACTCTTATTGTGCCTATCCCGAACTAGTTCGGGATAATTATTAACGTCCTGGGTGCCTATCCCGAACTAGTTCGGCTTTTAAAAAAAAAAAAGCCGCGCCGCCGGCCGTCATCTGTTTACACGGCCCACGAGAGCGTTGCGCCGCCGATATTTACCATCCACTCCAATGCAA
This sequence comes from Nannobrachium achirus, assembly GCF_963921795.1. Classification (NCBI taxonomy): domain Eukaryota; kingdom Metazoa; phylum Chordata; class Actinopteri; order Myctophiformes; family Myctophidae; genus Nannobrachium; species Nannobrachium achirus. The sequence continues at coordinate 151,531 of NW_027664943.1, forward strand.
TCCAGGATCTTTAGAGCTCATTTTCTCTGTTCCATGCATATCCATGAGGTGTGCAAGGTTCAATCATGGCTAAATCACCGAAAATAGGGCTTCTAAAATGCTTTGTAGCCAAGCATTTTAAGTAACTTCAAGCTAACTTCATCCTGTTCCTGTACATGTACAAAGGAAAGTGTTCAGGCGCATCATGGCTGCGCACGGCTTGTGCACATACCAGCGTATCTCTATGGTGTTTTCTATGGCCACTGGGCGCCCTCTAGTGGTGAAAAGGTGGCATTGAAAGGGTTAACAACAATATAACAAATGCATAGGAATACCAGTAAGACTGTCTAATCGGGAGATAAGTGACCGTCAGGTCGCAGCGTGATTTTAGCGCAAAATGTGTAGGAGCAGTGTCCAAAATGTGTTTGAAAAAATCGGCCTGATGGTGGCGCTATATGGGACAGATCCATGTTGATGAGATGAGTGTAGACATACTGTGTACCGATTTGTGTGATTTTAGGGCCAAATCTGTAGAAGCTGTGTCCAAGAATGTGTTTAAAAAAATTGTCCTGATGGTGGCGCTGTATGGGACAGATCCATTTTGATGACATGAGTGTAGACATACTGTGTACCGATTTGCGTGATTTTAGGGCAAAATCTGTAGGAGCAGTGTCCAAAAATGTGTTAGAAAAAGAATTCCTGAAGGTGGCGCTAAATGAGACAGATCTATGTTGAAGACATGAGTGTAGACCAAGTGTGTACCGATTTGTGTGATTTTAGGGGCAAAATTTGTAGGAGCAGTGTCCAAAAACGTGTTTTGCAAGAATCGGCCTCATGGTGGCGCTAGAAGAGGGGCATGTGAGAAATGGGGGGTGGAGGTAGTGGTTTGGCAGGCAAGGAGTGATTGTGCAAATTTTGGCATGGATCGGGGCAACGATGGCGGAGATATGGCGTGTGACGTGTGACTGACAGACTGACAGCCGGTGGAGGTTTTGATAGTAACTGCGACCTGACGGTCGCAATCAATCTAGAAAAAGACCACGCACCTAATAAAAAACTTCTAAAACCTAAAAATGCAATCTAGCTTCATGAATGGTCATTGAGGGGGAGTATTACAGTAATGCTATGGGTTTAGGTGGAGTCTGAAGAGGTGAGTCTTCAGTCTGCGGCGGAAGCTAGGGAGTGAGTCTGTAGTTCTAAGTGCGACAGGGAGTTTATTCCACAGTTTGGGGTCAGGAGGGCAAATTGTCTAGGACAAGTGGATATTTGTCCTGGGGTTTTTAGCGAGGGTTCTGTCAGCATCCCTGTGTTGGCTGATCTGTGTGAACGGGTGAGGTTGTAGGGGTTGATCAGGTTTTGGAGGTATGGAGGAGCCCCTTTGGCTGCTTTGAAGGTCAGCATCAGTGTTTTGTATTCAGTGCGGGCCGCAACCGGTAGCCAGTGGAGGGAGACATGTGAGAATTTTGGCTGGTTGAAGACCAGTCGTGCCGCGGCATTTTGGATCAGTTGACGAGGTTTAAGTGCACATTCTGGGAGGCCAGTGAGGAGAGAGCTACAATAGTCAAGTTTTGATATGACAGATGTCTGGATGAGGAGCTGGGCTGACTCCTGGGTGAGGAAGGGTCTGATTTTACGGATGTTATACCGGGTGACTGATGCAATGTGTGCCCTGAATGATAGCTGGCTGTCCAGGACAACATCAAGGTTTCTATCAGTTGGAACCGAAGTCACCAATGCATTATACATGGAAATAGTGAGATCTTGCATGGGGCAAGACTTAGCTGGGAAGAAGAGAAGCTCTGTCTTGTCCGGGTTCAGCTTGAGGTGGTGGGCTGACATCCACTGCGAGATGTCGGCCAGAAATGCGGAAATGCGTTCTTCCACCTGCGTGGAATGGGATTTAAAACCTGACTGGTTGGGTTCCAGCAGGTTGTTCTGTGAGAGATGGAGAGAAAGCTGGTTAGAGACCACACGTTCAAGGGTTTTTGAAAGAAAGGAGAGGAGGGATACCGGTCTGTAGTTCTTGACGTCTGAGGGGTCAAGAGGAGCGTTGAGGAGCGTCGAATAATTGTGCAAAACAGTTTCCTTGGGTTTGAGGTACAGGATTGAATTTTGGTGCGGTAGAATGAGGATTTTGCAGTGGAGAGTGAGAGGGAGAAGCCAGACAGGAGTCAGTGAAAGTCTTGCGCTACTTCCTCTCTGCCGCCCTGAGAGGTGTTCGCTCTGTTCTGAGGGTTTCAGATACCCACGGAGCCGGTGGATTTGGGCGTGATGGCCTGGTCGAGAGAGGGCAGTGCCGATCAAACGCTGAGGAGATAGAGGAGAGAAAGAGGAGAGAAAGGATGATGTTAGAGTGTCAGTGTTAGTGTGGGAGAGAGGGGAAAGCATCTGGGGTTGGGAGGGAGGAGAGAATGGAGGAGGAGGAAGTGCAGAGGTTCAGGGTTTTCAGGTTTTGTTGTGTGGTGACAGTCATGCCGTTGCCTAGGTTGCTAATCATCAATGTAGCCAGACACACAAACGCACGCTCGCACGTGCATGTGGTCATGTGATCCATGCAAGGAAGCAACGGTATGGAATAATATGGAAAAACATGTTTTTTTCCCAGATGATCATAGAGGCCCTGTCTGTTTGCGTAATCGATGGATTCATTTTATCACAGACCTGTTTTTTTTCCGCTAGAGCATGACACGGCAGGAATGAGTCATAACTGACCTCAGATCAGATCTGTCTGTGTTGTGGTGGATGATTATAGACACCAAATGGAATTCTGAGCAACTAAATAGCCTGCTACAAGTCTATTGGACATCTAAATAAAGGTAAGTAAGTAATAAGGGTAATAATAATAATAAGGGTAATAAGGGTAATAAGGGTAATAATAATAAGCTTTATTGGTATAGCACCTTTCATGGCATGAAATCCAGCACAAAGTGCTTTACAGTAGCCTGGGAGCCAGCCTGTTCGCTCCGTTCCACGATGTGTTTTGTCTCTCCGCATCACAGTCTGGAAAGCCTCCTATCTCCAAGGGGAGGTGGGACATAGAAAGCAGCTTTCCAGCCACCGCAGCTTCCGATTTGTCTGTTGGTGCGGGACAAATACACCAGTGTGTATTGGCTGGCTGATGACATAGCTACCCTAACCCTATTCTGATTCGTTGGAACAACACCTAATCAGCAATGACCTCGCTACGTCACAACTGACGTTCAGAATTACGAGTCAAATTAATCATTTCCAGACTGTGATGCGGAGACACAAAACAAATCGCGGAACGGAGCGAACAGGCTGGCACCCAGGCTAGCTTTACGGAGTAGAACTGAAGGACAGCTCCAGCCTGCTGTTGCTGGTTATTTTTGTTTGTTTTGGCTCTCTTTTCGCCTGACACTCAGCCTGAATTGACATTTCGTTTCACTCCATTATTCAGTCTGAACTCACTTCCACCGAAGGCGATTGCAGGGATGGGCGTTGCCAAAAAAAAGGCAGTCTTCAGCGATTGGTTCAGTGTGGCTGGCTAGTGGCTAGCCTGTTGCTTGCTAGTGCTACTTGCTAACCAAAGAAACAGTCAGAATATGAGCACTACGAACTAGTTATCAAACACAACATAACATGCCTGCTACTGGTGTTTCATAGCGAGATCGATACGATCGCATTTTACCGCAATTTACCGCATTTTATCGCAACGCGATGCGCGGTACGGTACGGCGGCGGCGCTGGTATACTTGGAAACACACATGAGTTCTGGGAAACCCCCACCCACGCTGATTCACGACACTGAATCGCCGATCGGATTTTCAACCGAGGCAGGCCTCTTCTTATGAGAGCGATGCTAGACCTGAATCGCCAAAACAAAACATTTAAAGGGGTGTGGCTAGCGATTCAGGGTCTGGAACTATGCTAGCTCTCTTTGATATTAGAGGCCTGATTGCTTGTCTTTGAATAGAAATGTTGGTGTTTCATTTCATTAGAAAGACTTCAAACAACGTGAGACGTTGGGGAAGGCTTTGATGTCAGTATCAAACTAGTAAGAGACGCCTCAAGGCAACATGCAACGAGGTCGCACCAATTCTTGGCCATCTGGCCATTGATGTAAATCGGACCATGTACCCATTTATGGAGACCCCTGTATGATATTCAACAATGTTATGTCAAAACATGCCCATATATGGGCATTACCAAATATGGGCATTCCCAGATATGTCCTTAATATTGATGACATTGGGACAGGGATCTCCATATATGGGCATAAAACGTATGTTAATTAGTAAAGTCAAGCAGGGCCTTGGCAAGTTAGGGCCTGGGTTTGATGCCTGGGGATCTCCATATATGGGCATCTATCTATCTATATATCTATCTATCTATCTATCTATCAATCAACGTTTTTGGGGAAGGTAAATCAGAATGAAGCAGGCTGGGCCAGTTAGGGCCTGGGATTGATGACATCAGAAATCTCCATGTATGGGCATAAAAGGGATTCTGTTTCTGGGAATGACCATATATGGACTTTTTATTTTATTTTATCCTTTATTAATAATAATATGTATCCATATACCTACAATATATTGTATTCCCATACATGGAGATCCCTATCTGAACCAGCCACACAGATTATTATTTGCCATCTGGCCGATATGGTATTATTATTGCGACCTTCGCAATAATAATAAGGGTAATAATGATAATAAGGGTAATAAGGGTAATAATAATAATAATTTACATTAAGACGTTAAAAGACGTTTTGGCTGATTGGGACTACCTAGAAAATACGTTTTGGCTGATTGGGACTACCTAGAAAAGACGTTTTGGCTGAGTTTAATGGTTAAAGGCACTGACATCATCATAAATCGTAGCACTCCAAGACAGTCTTGTGTCTTCATTGATCTGCACCAGGGTGTGTTTCTGCAGTGCTGGGACGGTGTAGTGTTGCCCAAGATGATTCTCACAGTAGGAGACGCTACAGGTGAGACACTTCTTGATGGCTCGGCGTGTGAGGCTGGAACAAACATCACAACAAGCTACATCTCCAGGTGCAGCCTGTGGCAGAGTGGGACAGGCTGGACTAAAGCCTGTCTCCTGGAGTCTGAGAGCCTGCAGCATCCAGTTCAATGTTACGTTAACAGAGAGCTCAGGACGGACTGGATAACTCTTCTCACACTTGGGACACATGTAGTCTCCTGCAGGGCCAGGCTGGGACCACAATGTGTTGATGCAGTGCAGGCAGTAGCTGTGTCCACAGGGGATGGAGACAGGGTTCCTCAGGAGGTCAGAGCACATAAAGCACCTGGGGAGAGGAGGGTGAAGAGAACATGATATGGGTGCAGAGGGAAAGACAGAAATTGCTGTGTACTAAACTCTGGTGACCAAGCTTCCTCACCTCAGCTTAGGAGACGTTTGGAAGTTAATGACTGAATCCTTTGACTTGTCACTCTTCATGGACAGGCAGCTGGGAGAGGAGTCGTTTGAGCTGTCCTCCTGGAACCTGAAAACCATGTTGTTGCACGTTAACATCAAGTTGAATCATTAAAATTGCTCAACACATTTTAAAGAGCTTTTGTCATCTCCCAGGCACGACTACAGGCATGCAAGGGCCTCAGTATAGCAATCAATGTAAGCGAGTGTGTTAATCTCACAAACTACAGAGATGATCAACTTAACACAGTATTTACAATTATCGATTAATAATTGTAGAGCAGTCGTCCCTCAAGACTGTTGGATTACGTAATATCCCACAATAAGACTGGCTAGGTACTGGAACTAGCTGATTAGCCTCAATGAAGGACATTCCAGCGTTAAAACAAAACAAAACTAGAAAGATGCAATTCTGGGAAATTGCTCACAATTGTTCACTTGTCTGTTAACCCTAACCCAACCTGGATAACATTACACAGAAATCTTACCAAACACAGGTTCACATTGCTAGGAATAAAATAATAATCTAGATTCTCCATGTGTTCAAATATAATGTCCTTGTCAGGAGACCCTGACAAAGACCTAGAAGGTCGAAATACGTTGGTTGTCTTGCTCAGAAAATCTGATCGTTGCAGCGATCCTTTTTTCTTTTTTCTATAATATTCATGTATTTTCCAGAGAATCACTGTGTTTACTTTAAATAAATAATAATATATGTTTACATTTACGAAACATTTGTTTCTACATTCACATTGCGGAATACATTAATGATGTTGCCGTGAATGTGTGCAATGTTAAACTTAAAAATAAATATATTCCCTGTATTCCACACAGAACCCCAAGGCAGTAGTTTAGGGAGCTTTTGATTTGTGTTCTACACATTTTATATAGGCTATTAATAGCGGTCAATCACGTTCATTTAATTGTGAGAAGGCAAAATCACGATCATGATTTCAAGTCAATGTAATAATAATAATAACAATAATAGACTGTTATTTGTAATGCACTGCACAAAATCTCAAAGTGCATCAATCATCAGACCACTAAAAACATCAAAGAAACTGAAACGAAAGCAGGTCTCTGGTGCTCTCAGGTGGGCAGGGAGGGCATTCCACAGTTCGAGGGTGGCCAAGCAGGAGGCCTGGTCACCCATGGTACGTAGGTTGGTCTTGGGGTTATTTTGCAGCCCTATAGCGTAAGTAGCGTAAACGTCTAGTTTACTAGTACAATCCGAGGTACAGTATTTTTATTTTCTTACCATGAGTTGTCGAAAAAAGGGACATCATCACATAAGGTCAGTTCATCAGGTAGACCCATGGATTGGTCACTTTTCATGGTCATGTAGCTATGTGCAGGAGACCTGCACCAGGCTGAAACACTCTGCCAACTGAAACCAAACACAGATTTATGCTGGCAAGCAAAGCATCATCATTAACAACAACAGTCATGTTATCGTGCTGGTTGTTTACATCCCACCAACTGCCAACTTGAAGCTGGCATCTGAGACCATTTCCAGAGTCACACATGATCTGCAGTGCACCTCGCCAGACGCACTTGTTATAATAAACTGAGGTTTTAATCCCTGTTCTCTGTCCGCCACTCTGCCGTCCTTCAGGCAGTTTGTTAAAGGACAACTTTTTTTTTTTACAACAAGGGTTCATATTTTAGATCGTAATTAGAGAAAATAAAAAGTGAGTGTTAAAATGTTTTCATTTGCTTCGTTCTATTGTTTTATCGCGTTTACCGTGCTAAAATGTGGGGCATGCGTACGCATGGGGGCATGCATACAAGTGGCTAAATATGTCTGTTTAGACACAATAAGCCAGCAGTTTCTTTATTGCTATTTTCAGTAACACTTCTAGCCCCCATAAGTCACATCCAACCATGAAAGGTTGCGTTGTATCTTGGGAATGGGCTTATTCTGTGTAAAATTACATATTTAGCCACTTGTACGTATGCCCCGGCCCCAACCACTGAAATAAGAATCTCTAAAACAATAGAAAGAAGTAAATTAAATAATTTTAACACTCATCTTTTATATTCTTTAATTACAATCTAAAATATGAACCCTTGTTGTAAAAAACTAAAGTTATCCTTTAAGTGTTTGTTTTGTCTCTTGTTCCAATTCCTAAGTGCCCCACGAGGGGTGATCGAACACTTGACCTAGTCTACACAAACGTTAAGAAGAGCTACTTTATGAAGCAGCTCCCTGCTCCTGGGAGGTGAAAGCTGCTATTAACCAAAAGAAGAGGGCATTCCTCAGTCGTGATAGAGATGTGTTCAAACAGGCTGGGCAAACTTACAAAGATAGGGTAGAAAGACAAATGTCTAATACCAATACCAGGGGCCTCTGTAAAGGCCTTACATCAATCACTGACTGGACCAACCCGGCCTCTGGGATTGATGTTAACCAGGCAAATCAATATTTTGCTAGGTTTGATGGATTTGATTTCTCTGCTGAGCATCCTCTCCTCTCTAGCACAGCCTAGTCCTGAGGACAGCTGTCCCCTATTGTTATTTCTATTGATGAGGTTCGCAAGGTGTTTAAGAGCATTAAGGTGAACAAGGGCCCTGGGCCTGATGGTATCGACCCATGCACCCGTAAGGTCTGTGCCGATCAGTTGTGCCAGGTCTTTGATTCTCTTTTCGCACTGTCACTGTCTTTATCTGCTCTTCCTGCAATATGGTTAACATCTTGTCTTGTTCCTATTCCTAAAAACAACAATGTGTGTAATAGCCTCACTAATATGAGACTTATTGCTTTGACATGCCACATCATGAAATGTTTTGAAAGGGTTGTGCTGGGCCACCTTAGAGAGCAGGTGGATCCTTATTTAGACCCCTTGCAATTTGCATAGAGGAAGTGTGTTCACTCTAAAAACAAACAGTGCTATATAGCACCAAAAGTGGTTATTTGGCTCATAATCATAGGGGAACCATTTTTTGGTGCTATATCGCACTAATATGTGCTATATCGCACTAATATGTGCTATATAGCATAAATATGTGCTATATAGCAGCAATATGTAAAGGTGGTATATACCGGTAGGCAGCACCTTTGTCAAATGGTGCTCTATAGCAGTGGTTCTCCAACTTTTTGGGCTTCAGTACCCCCTTTTCCTGATTGCTGAATCCAAGTACCCCCTTTATGCTGCATTCACACTGGGAGAAGCCAAGCTAATGGTTTGGTTGGTAATTCAATGTATTCTCTATGCAAACCAGCTTTAAAAAAATTCCAAGCTTTTTTTCCAGCTTGGAAATTTTAAAAGCTGGTTTGCATAGAAAATACATTGAATTACCAAGCAAACCATTAGCCTGGCTTTTCTGTATGTGAATGAGGCATTAATCCAGTGGTTCTCAAAGTGGATTCCATGGACTCTGGGCTCCTTTAGGGGGGTCTAAATTGACCCATACAAAACTGTAACTCTAACAGTGTGCAAATGGAACCAAATGAACCCTAACGGGTTCATTTGGTTCCATTTGCACACTGTTAGAGTTAAGGGGAGACCTTGACATTTCTCAATTTGACAGTTTGAGAAACCCTGCTTTAATCGACAACATTTTGACTAGAGAATACTGACATCAAAAGTCCAGTTTTTATGTCAATATGATGAAAATAAAAGTAAGTAGCCTGTTTTCTATTCAGTAACAGTAAAACTAATAATGAATAAAATATTATATCTATATAAATATATAATATATATATATAAATAATAAAACTAGTAAAAATACTTAATTTGGTTTAAAGCTACGTATACAGAGCAGCACGTTCACATACATTTGTCAATGTTATATCATTAAACATAACAGTAAAATAAATGTTTCCATTTTCCATCTTCTCTCAAGTACCCCCTGTAGTAGCTCTGCGTACCCCTAGGGGTACACGTACCCCCATTTGAGAAACACTGCTCTATAGCATGGGTTTTCAAAGTGGGTGACGGGCCACCCTGGGGTGCCGTGAGATAATTTGATAATATTTGAAATTTATTTGGACATTTAGTATAATTTTACTGAAAAAGTTATTTTCAGTCCGTTCTAACCAAAATGGCTATTATCTCACTTTCCTTGCAGCATAATCACTAAAATATGCTATAAATATAAGGTGCTGGGAGTGATAATTAGGAATATAATAATGTATGGGTGCCTCGGATGAAAAATATATTTATAGGGGTGCGACGAGCCAAAAAAGTTTGGGAACCCCTGCTCTATAGCACCTATATCTAAAGGTGCTATATAACACCTCAGGGTTCTTCAGTGGTTCTTTTGGATGGTTGAGGTGTTATTTAGCGCCTCAGTGCAAAGCATGTCTGCTGGTGAGCCTGCAGCCTGCAGCATCCAGTTAAATGTTACGTTAACAGAGAGCTCAGGACGGACTGGATAACTCTTCTCACACCTGGCAGAACATGATATGGGTGCAGAGGGAAAGACAGAAATTGCTGTGTACTAAATTCTGGTGACCAAGCTTCCTCACCTCAGCTCAGGAGACCTTTTGAAGTTAATAACTGAATCCTTTGACTTGTCACTCTTTATGGACAGGCAGCTGGGAGAGGAGTCGTTTGAGCTGTCCTCCTGGAGACTGAAAACCATGTTGTTGCACGTTAACATCAAGTGAATCATTAAAATTGCTCAACACAACACATTTTAAAGAGCTTTTGTCATCTCCCAGGCACGACTACAGGCATGCAAGGGCCTCAGTATAGCAATCAATGTAAGTGAGTGTGTTACTCTCACAAACTACAGAGATGATCAACTTAACACAGTATTTACAATTATCGATTAATAATTGTGAGCAGTCGTCACTCAAGACTGTTGGACTATCCCACAATTAAGGTACTGGAACTAGCTGATTGGCCTCAATGAAGGACATTCCAGCGTGAAAACAAAACAAAACAAAAAAGATGCAATTCTGGGAAATTGCTCACAATTGTTCACTTGTCTGTCGAAAAAAAAAAAAAAAAATCTCAACCAAAAGCTTCACTTTTCTGTTATGCAGCCGCCCAACCCGGATAACATTACTAAGAAATCATACAAAACACAGGTTCACTTTACTGGGAAAAAATTAAAAATTAAAAATCTCAGACATACTACAATAGTGTGTTGCCTATAGCAAGTTAGCAACCACACTAACAAAAAGCTCACAAGACAGAAACACTTTAATCTCTCCATATTTACATAATCGTCGACATGACCTCATAATCAACATGATGTCATGAAGTCATCATCAACACGACATCATCATCAACATGATGCCAGAGATCTACAGTACATGCTGGCATGCAAACAGACCGAGGTGAAAAAGGTAACAACATTTTTGGGGGGATTTTCGGGTCGGGTCTTTCGGCACGATTCTAACTCAGTTAAACACAGACTGCATTGGTACCAAACACATTTTGCAGAGTGTCATACTACACTTGGGTCAATCAGTACAAATCTATAAGCTCAGTTTTGGGCAAGATATAAACATTAATTCCCTGATGAGATCATACCAATAATTATGCCAATTAATTCCTGAATGTAACTTTTAAAATGACCGGCTCAACATTATCTACCGTCAAGTAAAAAGGTATGCTCCCACTGCTGAAAATACTTAGGCTGTTAATCAACATTAACAATAACATTATTATTAAGTTAATATTGTCAACAACATTAACCTTAAATCTACACCAGTGGTTCTCAAACATTTTCATGGCAAGGACTCCCAAATTGACATTAGCATGCGGGCCCGCATTTGAAAAGATAAGCCAGGGACCCCCCATAAGAGAAGATGTTTTACCGCTAAAAGCAGTGATTCTCAACCAGTTTGACACGCATTAGGCTACGAACCCCCATTTAATGGTATTTCTTTCTCTGAGACCCCTGAGAGTGTACAAAATGGACCGGTTTTTCATTTGATTTTCTCATCGGATCTGTGCAATTCACACAAATGACACACAAATCTGGATTCAAAGCAGTGATTTTTGCCGACAAGTTACAAGTTTGCATGCCTTTTCATGGGAGCAATGTCTTTATTAGACCCTGTCTTGGTTTGATTTATGCTCTTCTTGATATTTTTTATGCTCTTCTTGATGTTCTTTTTGACAGTGTTTTTGTCTTTGATGAACACTAACCACTAAGGGGAGGAGGGTGAGGAGAGATTGTTAAAGACAACATGATATGGGTGCAGAGGGAAAGACAGACATTGCCATGTACTGTCTGGAACATTCTAAACTCTGGTGACCAAGCTTCCTCACCTCAGCACAGGAGACCTTTTGAAGTTAATGACTGAATCCTTCGACTTGTCACTCTTTATGGACACACAGCTGGGAGAGGGGCAGTCTGAGCTCTCCTTCTGGAGGCTGAAAACCATGTTGTTGCACGTTAATATCAAGTAGAATTTTCATGCAAAGACCTCAAAATGGCAAACACTTGTGAATTTAAGCAAGTGTGTGACTACAAAGCTGGTCAGCATAGCAGTATCTCCTGTGCTCGCTGGCCAAGAGTCTCCATTCCTCAATTCATCATCAATTAATAATTGTAGAGCAGTCGTCCCTCAAGACTGTTGGATTACGCATCCCACAAGGCTGTCTAAGTACTGGAACTGGCTGCTGGGACAGATTCTCGACCAAAAGCTTAACTTTTCTGTTATGCAGCCGCCCAACCCGGATAACATTACTAAGAAATCATACAAAACACAGGTTCACTTTACTGGGAAAAAATAAAAAATAAATCTCAGACCAACTACAATAGTGTGTTGCCTATAGCAAGTTAGCAACCACACTAACAAAAAGCTCACAAGACAGAAACACTTTAATCTCTCCATATTTACATAATCGTCGACATGACCTCATAATCAACATGATGTCATGAAGTCATCATCAACACGACATCATCATCAACATGATGCCAGAGATCTACAGTACATGCTGGCATGCAAACTGAAAAAGGTAACACAATTTTTGGGGGGATGGTCGGGTCTTTCGGCACGAATCTAACTCAGTTAAAGGACAACTTTGTTTTTTTACAACAAGGGTTCATATTTTAGATTGTAATTAGAGAAAAGAAAAAGTGAGTGTTAAAATGTTTTCATTTGCTTTGTTCTATTGTTTTATTGTGTTTACCGAGCTAAAATGTGGGGCATGCGTACGCATGGGGGCATGCGTACAAGTGGCTAAATATGTATTTTTAGACACAATAAGCCAGCAGTTTCTTTATCGCTATTTACAGTAACACTTCTAGCCCCCATAAGTCACATCTATCCATGAAAGGTTGCGTTGTATCTTGGGAATGGGCTTATTCTGTGTAAAATGACATATTTAGCCACTTGTACGCATGCCCCAACCACTGAAATAAGAATCTCTAAAACAATAGAAAGAAGTAAATGAAATCATTTTAACACTCATCTTTTATATTATCTAATTACAATCTAAAATATGAACCCTTGTTGTAAAAAACTAAAGTTGTCCTTTAAACACAGATTGCATTGGTACCAAACACATTTTGCAGAGTGTCATACTACACTTGGGTCAATCAGTACAAATCTATACGCTCAGTTTTGAGCAGGATATAAACATTAATTCCCTGATGAGATCATACAAAAAATGATGCCAATTTATTCCTAAATGTAACTTTTAAAATGACCGGCTCAACGTTATCTACCATCAAGTAAAAAGGTATACTCCCACTGCTGAAAATACTTAGGCTGTTAATCAACATTAACAATAACATTAATATTAAGTTAATATTGTCAACAACATTAACCTTAAATCTACACCAGTGGTTCTCAAACATTTTCATGGCAAGGACTCCCAAATTGACATTAGCCTGCGGGCCCGCATTTGAAAAGATAAGCCAGGGACCCCCCATAGGAGAAGATGTTTTACCGCTAAAAGCAGTGATTCTCAACCAGTTTGACACGCATTAGGCTACGAACCCCCATTTAATGGTATTTCTTTCTCTGAGACCCCTGAGAGTGTACAAATGGACCGTTTTTCATCTGATTTTCTCATCGGATCTGTGCAATTCACACAAATGACACACAAATTTGGACTCAAAGCAGTGATTTTTGCCGACAAGTTACAAGTTTGCATGCCTTTTCATGGGAGTAATGTCTTTATTAGACCCTGTCTTGGTTTGATTTATGCTCTTCTTGATATTCTTTTTATGCTCTTCTTAGGGTTGCCAACTCCCAGAGTTTCAAATACGGGACACTTTCTAAGGAGACATGCGCCGCCGTAGGCGGCGCCGAAAAATCGGATATCTTCGTTTATAAAGTTGGCTAAAACGGGTATTTTCCTATATTAAATCATATTTTTCCTTTCACAATATTAATTCGGGTGTCTTTGGGGCGAAAAATCGGATATTTTTGGTTATAAATTGGCTAAAACGGGTATTTTCCTCTATTAAATCATATTTTTCCTCTCACAATATTAATTCGGGTGTCTTTGGGCCAGCTAACCTATTACCTTAAAATCATGTAGTGTAGTCCTATATTGTATTTCTCTCAATTTTCCAAAACATATCGCCTAGGTCTACCTGATCCTAATGTGCCCACTCTCTGGTTACCCAACACTAGTTTAATCATATTGGCATACAGCAATAACCATTAGGTTTTAAAAACAAAATCAACGCATGCTTATTTCACATACCAGCCTGTCTGGGGTCGCTTTAGTTGGCAGACAAGATTACTGTAGTGTTCCCAGGAATACAATATCCATGGCTTATTTTCTGTTGCTTGCCTGCTTTTTCACCTTTTTGTTTAGCCTATCACCTATCATAGATTCATGTCTAATATGTTTGTACACAATCTTCTGGCACACGTTTTTTTTTAAGACATTAAACAATGTTCTGAGCCGAGCACTGTCGTATGGTCGCTCGCACACACTCGTATCGTCTCTCGCAGGCAACTTGTGGAGTGAACCTACAGCCCATGCTTGGGAAGGGAGTGTGTAGGGGGCGGAGACTGTGTCTTAGCAACACTGTGTTAATAAGCCAATCAGCTGCTTACAAACAGCGCAGCGCCTCTCACAGCAATGGGATGCAGCACTTGTCGTCTCAGAGGAGAGCAGAGTGGAAGTGGAAGCTCTCTGACAGGCAGAATCGCTGTCATTTCTCAATTAAATCATCCCGTCATTCATATTTATCCCCCAACCTTAAAATACGGGACAAAGAGCGTCCCGTTTCAGTTCAATACGGGACACGTCTTTTAGTTTCCAAAAAAGGGACGATCCCGTATTTTACGGGACGGTTGGTAACCCTAGCTCTTCTTGATGTTCTTTTTGACAGTGTTTTTGTCTTTGATGAATACTAACCACTTAGCTTCTCTCCGCACTCCCCCCGCGCCCCCTAGTGGCGAAAATTAGAAGCTTCTGGGAACCCAGATTACTAACCACTAAACCCTCTAGTCTTAGTAAAACATACTTGATTCACAACTGTACTTGAACCGCTTTTTCCCCATCTACACCAATTATGTGTGCCAAACATCTAGCAGATCTACAAGCTCACAGCATGTTGCACCGTGAGCTTGTAGATCTACAATTTATTCATATCCATAATGTAAATGTTTCCCTGTACAAAACATTTGTTTCTACATTCACGTTGCTGAATGCATTGATGACATCGCTGTGAATGTGTGGAGGAATGTTAAACTTAAAAATAAATATTCCCTGTAGTCCACACAGAACGTCAGGCCCCAAAGGAAGTAGTTTAGGGAGGGTTTGAGTGTTCGACACATTTTAAATATCAATATAGGTCAATCATGTTCATTTAATTGTGAGAAGGCAAAATGATGATCATGATTGTAATGAGCTTAATTTAATAATAATAATAATAATAGTAATAATAATAGATTTGTTTATAATGCACTGCACAAAATCGCAAAGTGCTACAATAAGCAAATGCATTAAAAATAATCATCAGACCAGTAAAAACATCTAAGATAGTGAAACAAAAGATTAAAAACAAGAGGGCATAAATCATAGTGGTAAAACCAGTGTAGCTTTAAAAAAACATTGATTTGTTATAAAAGATAGGTCTTTAGTCCTCTCTTAAAAGAGTCAGCCGACTGTGTTGCTCTCAAGTGGGCAGATAGGCCATTCCACAGTTAGGGGCAGCCAAGCTGAAGCCCTTGGTAAGTAGGTTGGTCTTGGGGTTATTTTGCAGCCCTAGTAGTGTAAGTAACTGTCTAGTTTCTACAATCCGAAGTACAGTATGTTTTATTTTCTCACCATGAGTCGTTTGGAAAAGGGACATCATCTTTGAAGTCATCAGGTAGACCCATGGACCGGTCACTTTTCATGGTCATGTAGCTATGTGCAGGAGGCCTGCACCCAGCTGAACCACTCTGCCAACTGAAACCAAACACAGATTTATGCTGGCAAGCAAAGCATCATCAACAACAATGTACACATCTGCTGCTACGTGTAGACCTACCGAGGTGTTACCACCTTTTGTTTCTAACCTATGTACATGCTGCAGCTGTACTACTACCAGCTGGATTATGCCAAGTGTATTTATGTAGAGTTTGTATGTATTATTTTGCGTCTGGCTTTGTGTGTATGTATGAGTGTCCGTATGAGCACGGAACTCCATGTATGGAGATACCTAAAGTCGCCGACAGAATGGAATGGAGAATGGAGAAATGCACGTGTGTCGTGTTTGAAACAATTCGAAGTGAGCATTTTGCATGTGTGATTTTTTCTGACAA